>NW_026517400.1:0-157086 GCF_026319265.1 Colletotrichum chrysophilum | reverse complement strand
AAGAGGGTGTGACCTTCGATGGATGGAGGGGGGAGGGTATATCAGACGTCCCTTATTACGATTCTTCCCACACCGGCGAGAGCGTTCCTGTTGCAACAATGTGAACTCCCCGCCCTGCCGCATCGCAAGCAACCTCAGGGTCTCCACCGGGTTGACACCGTGACCCGGCTTCGGCCAAATCGCCGTCGGGGCTAAGCCTTCCCAGCAGCAAATCCAAGTTCAGGGTCCGTAAGGTGTGCCGCCTTTTTTGGGGGAGGGGCAGAGAGAGAGACACACACAGAGGAAGAGAGAGGTCGCCGACTCGCGGCTGGCTTTTCCGACTTTCCCAGTGCCTGTCTGTCGATCAATTATCACGAGGGAAAGAGAGAGAGGGGGGGGGAGAGACGGAGGGTTTCGTTTGGCGGGCGGGCATTTGGGGCAGCGAACGGCCTCTCCCTCTCCACACCGGGAGGAGGGAAAGCGCCGCTTGGGGCGTATCCCCTCTATCTATCTCCATCACTCGTATGACGAATTGTTGGCCGCCGGATCGCATTTCTTGGTTGTGACGCCGCCGGGGCGACTCGCAACTGGGGCTGGCTGGCTGGGCCGGGGAGGGTATTTCGTTTCAAGCCCACACCTGCGCTCCGCTCTCGAAGTCATGTTGGCGGTGGGTGCTTGCTGCGCGTGCTTCGTGCTTTTGGCTGCCGCACCTAGCATGACTCTCTGCTGCTGCTGCTTCTCTTTTGCATGTGGTTCCGGAGAGAGAGCGCGCGCGGCGCCCACTCACACACACACAATCTGTCTGTCTTGCATGCGAGCAATCCGGGTAACGGCGCAAGGACCCTAAACCGACATGTTTAATCGATTTTAATTATGGGTCGAATCCCTTCTGACCAATCGAATTGCACCGCTTCGCAGCGCACAACCTCATATCCCACAACATCGTGGGTCTCATTCAACAACGGCCTCATGGCGCAACGGTAGCGCGTTCGACTCCAGATTCTGTCCTGCGACCGTTTCTGAGCTGATATCGAAAGGTTATCCGTTCAAATCGGGTTGGGGTCATCCAGAAGAGCGTCTAATCGCTCAAATCATTCTTTTTGGCCTCGTCGTTGAGTTGTGCGAAGTTGGTGGTTTGTGGTGGTGATGTTCGCGTGTGTGGCAAGGGCGGACGCGGGACTCTTTCTGACTTTATGATAGTGTCTTACCGTTGATTCCTGGTTATGAAAAAAGACGGAAAGAAGAGGAGAGCGCGTGCTGGTTGCTGGAGAGTTGCTCAAAGAGGACGGCTTTTTTGGTGAACATGATGATGCTGATATTCAGCAGCAAGCGACGTCTTCGTGTCTTCAAGCCTATACTAACTCTATTCCGCCTAGCCGTTTTCCTTTTCATGAGTTGGATTCAATTGTTTCGAATGGCGCTGATGACCTATCAATGTCTGCTTATGCATCCTTCCCAAGAGATGCCACAACAACATAATTCGTCCTTGATTGTCTACGCATCAAGCAGAACCGCCATGTCCTAACTCATTCATCACAAAGAACGACATGATTTTGCCTACGTCGCGCATTATTTATTGTATGCCTGACCAAAACATTGTTTGATCCGGGGCTGAAACTTTCACCACCAAACCGAGTTGGCATCAAGGATTTCAGAAACAGCGAACCCAGGATACCCTCCAGCTCAAGCACTCAGTCACAACTGTCCAATCCACTAGGTAGATAGTGAAAGTTTCTCTGAAGACTCTTTCTGGCCTAATGACCTGTGGCAAGTTTTCTGAAGGCATCACATGGCAAAGCTGATGGGCAAGGACGGAGTGAGAGACCAAGACGCTATTCCATTCTGTCTAACACTAGACAAGAGTATACTCGCTACTGATTCATCGCTCTTGCTTCCCTGCTTCCCTGCTTCCCTGCAGAGACATGCACTTCCCAACAAAAGTCCTGGACAACTTCATCGCTATCGGCGACAGCTCATGACAGTCATGCAAATCCAGGCAGTAGCTACGAGACCAAAGATCACATTCCCAGTGGTCCCAAGGGGCCCAGGTCCAGGTTCTTCGTTGGTCTGAGGGCCCCGACGTGCAGCACCGTCGTCAGTCGTCGTCGTCGTCCGAGGGATCCGATATCCAGCACTGTCGTCCGTTGGCGCCGTCCTTTCCGTCGTCCTCTCCGTCGTCCTCTCCGTCGTCTGTTGGTAATTCGTGCCCACTTGACTCGAGCGTGGAGACGGCGTCATTGGCTGATATGAGGGCCTTCGTGACGACTGCTGCTGGGTATCAGGTGGCCCTGCGGGCGCCTCTGATGCTCGCAGACGTTGCTGTTCAACTGGCATGCACGCAGGCGGGGGCGGCAAGACGTCGTGAGGGATGGCACTCGGGGGCAGCTGCCCCTGGTGTGTAGGGGGGAAGATCCCGTTGTTCCGTGCGTTGCTTGCGTCCTCCCATCGTCTCAATGTGTTCTCCATGTTGCGCACAGATGCCCCTATATACGCTACCTCACCAGCCATAGCGGTAACGTTATGCTGCATGATCTTCTCAAAGTTGGTCAGATGCTCTTCTTCGTTTGAGTACCGAAGCCGCATTGAGCTTGAGTCGTGAGCTGGGCCATAGTAGAATCCGTCGCGGTCTTCGTCGTCGTAGACTGCGTATTCTGCACTTGACCTAGTACGAGCAGGGGACTTGTCCGGGGACGGATAGCGGTCTAGAGCCCACGTATTCTGCGGTACAGAAGCTAAGCCAACCCATGGAGAGGAAGGCACAGGTTGTTTGACTGTCTCTTGGCCTTGGAAATAAGCTCTTTTCTTGCTCTTGCGGTCGGGAGAAGCTGGGGCATCCCATGGAGAGGAAGGCGCAGGTTGTTTGGCTGTGTTTTGGTCTTTGAAGTAGACTCTTTTCTTGCCTTCGAGGTCGAGCTGGACTCTTTGCTCGTCCTTGAGGTTGGAGTGGACTCTTTTGTGGCCTTTGAGGCCTTTGAGGCCTTTAAGGTAGGGCTGAGAAACGACGGGCTGACCGAAGTGCTCCCGGATGTACTGACGGGTGAACTGGGGGTTTTCGTCGTCGGGCACGTCTTGATGAGGTGTGTCTGGACGGGGCGCAGCTGGACGAGGCTTATCTGGGGGAGGCACATCTGGACGAGAAGTTTCCGGACGGGCCTTGTCCTTGCGCATGCCCTTATCGTTGTTGTCATCTTCGTTGTCGTACTTTTTCTTGCCCTTGTGGTCGTCCTCGCACCTGCCCTTGCTCTTGCCATTGCTCTTGCCATTGCTCTTGCCGTTGCTCTTGCCGTTGCTCTTGCCCTTGCCGTCCTGCTCTATGCCCACTACCGTCGAGGCCTCACTGGCGTCAGACGAGTCGTCAGAGGAAAGGTAAGTTGTGTTCGCGGGGTCTTTCAGGCTGTTGAGGTCAACAAGCTCCAGGCGAGCGGGCTTATTATGGTCGCAGGCAATGTAGCCTTGGAATTTCTGGTTGTTCTGGCCGCTGCCCGCCGGTAACAGTTCCACGAAGAGGGCATGAGACTGGGAGTAAGACGTATTCGCAGTTGTACTTTGAGCCTGGGGTAGAGACTCATTTGCAGCTGTACTTTGAGGGGTTGCAGACGTGTTTGCAGCTGTACTTTGAGAAGGGCTATACAAGGTTGCATATTGAGGCCGAGGCGGCGGCGGAGGCGCAGGGTATGTGGCATACTGTGGGCTTTGCACACCATTTGAAGTACTTTCGGTGGGTGAAGACACGCGAATGCTCCGGGGCATCGGGGGTGTGGGAGAGCCGCCGTTCACTAATGGTCTTGACGAGCGAGGGCCTTGTGCCGCAGCCTGTTGATCTTGAGTAGGGGGCTGCTGGACGGCATCCTCTCGAGCGGGCGGCTGGGCGACAGTAGAGCTTGAGTGCTCGTCATCGACGGTTGAATGAGGCATCTAATGGATGTTACGATGTGATGAATGGGATGTATTTAGAATGTCTTGGGGATTTTGTAGTCGAAGAAAACGTGTTCCAATGTTGGGCTGACGTTGATGTTTGGAAAACGAGGAGCGAGGGTCAGAGACAAGGACGGCATATTACAAGGACGACAGAGGACGACAGAGGACGACAACAGCAAAGGCAAGAACAACGAGAACAGGAACAACAGGGGCAGTAGAGACAATATGACGCGGAGAAGGTACGTTAGCTAAAAAGACAACAATCATGAAGGAGTGGCCCGGAAAGAAGATCGTCACATCTGACTTTCTGGAGTGATGCGAGGCGACAAGAAGGGCAGTGGCAAGGACAATAGGTGTATGAGTGACCACAACCGACAGCAGTAGGGATAGGAGCAACATGAGTTATCAGGCATGACAATGTGATGGCAAGACCGTCCCTCATCTATGCCACAGAATGCACGTTTGCTAAGAAGATGAATTTCCCGACTCTTTCCCCTACACAAGTCTCTTCATCAAACACTTCTCTTGCCTTTTACACCATCTTCTTCCTCCCTCCTGATGTCTTCCTCACCCCTTCCCCTTTCCACCCGACCGCGGTCCCTCCTGACCAAGAACCAGATCGCCCCAGTCAGAAAGAACTGAACAACCATCGTGCCCACGACGCTCCTGAACCCGCGGCGGAAGTACGGCGCCTCGACGGCAGGAAATTGCAGCAGCTGCGCCCAGGCGACAATGGCCTGCCCGATTGCGTTCATCGACGCCGTGACGATGGCCCTCTCCTCCGCGTCACCTGCCATCGTCACCGTCGCCCACGCCATCGTCAGCGAGGGAATAGCGCCCTCGAAGCCGTTCAGCATAAAGGCCGCCAGCCGCCCGCCCTCGCCGACGTTCCACGCCACCAGCAACACCACGCCAATCAACGACGGCACCGTCGCGGCGATGGACAGCCCTGCATACCAGCCCGTGCGGTCGGCGAGCGCACCCGCGGCGAAGGCGCAGACGATGGAGATGGCCGTCGCGACCGTCGGCAGCGTGTTGATGCGCGTGACGGAGTACGTCTCGGGGAAGGCCTTGAGGTAGAGCGAGAAGGGGGACCCGCTGGGCTGGAGGTTCTCATTCATGATGGTCCACTGCGCGACGAAGAGGTACCAGTGCCAGCGGGTGAAGACCCTTTTGAAGATGTCGCGTGAGACTTTTAGTTGAGGCGGCGCCGTGAGGCCCTCGAGACGCTTCTGTGCGAGGGCGTACTGGCGTGCGGGCAGCAGCTTCGGCCGCGAGCGGGAGGGCACGTCGGGGAAGACGAAGAAGCCGATCAGAGCGATGGGGATGGTGATGACGGCGTCGACGATGAAGAGCCAGCGCCAGCCGGCGAGGCCGTGGACGTGGTGCAGGTTCGTGTAGGCGGCCGCTTGGAGGTAGCCCGCGAACATGGTTCCTAGCGGCGCCGCGATGTAGAACAGGGCGACTCTGCGGCCGATCTCTGAAGGTTTGTACCAGCTTCCGATTACGTAGATTATTCCGGTGAATGATGAGCTCTCGAACAGGCCTGTGAAGAAGCGCATGGCGTAAATTGTCTGCACGCTCTGAGCCCAGGCAAGACCGAACGTCGACAGGCCCCAGCCGATTTCCAGGACTGGCAGGACGATGTTGATGGGGTAACGGGTCAGATAGTAGCACGCCGGGATCATGGAGGTGCAGTACGAGGACCAGAAGACAATGGTCATGTAGTTGAGCTCGTTGCCGACGAGGTTGAGGTCCTCTTTCATGCCGCTGTCCCAGTGAGCTTAGGAGACTGTCAGCGGGAGCAGAGCAACATACCTAACGTAGGCATTGGTTAGAGATGACTGGTCAAGATACTTGGTGAAGAAGCAAAGACAGCCAAAAATCAGGATCAACAAATCCAGCCGCAGGACGAGGTTCTTCTCCTCGCTTGGCGTGTCGCGCGAATACCATCGGAGGGCGGTCATCAGGCGAATCCACGGGCCTTCACGAGAGGACTCCCGAGGTTCCTCGGTGATATCAGCCGGGCCATCAGCCACGGCTGGCAACTTTTCCGTCAGCGCAGCCATCGTAACAGTCGGCGTCTGAGTTGAGCTCAAGGGAATTGTCAGGCCAACTGCAAAACATCGTGGGGCATCACGTTTATATCAATCCGTGGAAATGAGGGAAAAGTTCATCAACCATATCGATAACGAAGAACGACCGACTCGCACATCGGCAAAGAAGCTCGTTTCCCCATTCGGCCAGCATCCGCAGAGATGGTTGGACGACGCGATGGCGCAATCGCTGCCCACTATGATAGCACATGGCATCTCCATCCGAGTCTCCCAATGAGACCTCATCGTTGCGTAGCATTCTGCAAAACCAAAGGGTGGGTCTGTGATAAAAGACCCTGACATTTGGAGGCTGTCCACTTAACCAGTGCTAAGCTTTTGAGGCGCCGGGAACCGGTGGGATGGGTCACGAACTCATTCAACGTAGTGCTTACTTTTGTCCTTGGATTGTTCTGTTGGCTGAGATATGTCCTACGAGAAAAGAAAGCGAGTTACAAAGCCGTCCTGACGGGAAACAGTCTCATTAGTAGTACTCATTGCCTCGCTGGAGCCCCTAAATCCAAACTTTTATATAATTCAGCCTTTCCGGGTCAATCTTTCAGTTACTGCCCCCATCCCCCCCATTAAGCGCCGCAAGCTCATCTCCGCCTCTTATCCTTTACCTTCTTATCTGTCTGCTGCGTCGTGCCGACCAAAAACCCCTTCTTCACTCCCACGGCCGTCCTGCCGCGCGCCAGCATCGCCTTCTTAGTGCCGATCGAGTACTTGTGCGACTTGGGCGCGAGCCTCTGGTCCTCCTGCTTCACCACCCGGAACACGGTCGACCCCACGACCTCGTCCTTGGGGCCGCGGCCCTCGCGCGAAATCTGCGCCTTGGCGGTGTTGAGCTTGCGCGCCTTGCGGGGCTGACCCTCGGCGCCGTCCTCGCCGTCGTCTTCCGAGTCGGACTCGAGGAACTCGGCCGGGAGCTCGGCCGGCAGATCGAGTCTCCGGCGGGTGGGCTTCTTGGACGCCGCCGCGTCAGCCTGCTCTGCGTCCGCCAAGTCCTCAGCCTCCGCTGCGGCGGTCTCCATCTCCTCGTCCTCGTCATTTACCTTCTCCGCGGGCGCGGGCTTCTGCGCCTTGCGAACTGCAGCCTGTTCCTGGAGGCGGGTGTTGCGCTCCTGGCGCTTGCGCTTTTGAGCAGCGGCTTGTCTGCGAGATGGTTAGTTTTTAAAAAGCAATCAGGTCACTTGTGTAACGTACTCTGCAATGGCCTTGTTGGCAGCTTGAGCGGACTTCTTCGCCTGCACCGCAGCTTTGCTCGTCGAAACAGCCTCAGGGGCCTCGTCCGAGTCTGAATCGTCCGCCGCCTCAGCAGCCGGTGCCTCCTCCTTCTCCTCCGCCTCCTGCTCCTCCTCGTTCACGGGCTCTGGCGACTCCTCCGAGTCATTGATGACCTTGTCCTCCACCTCCGGCGCCGGCTGCTCGGGCCCTGTGATGATGGACGGCTCCTGGATGTCGGCGCTCTTGGACGGGGTCGAGTCCGCTTTCAGCTCCACCACGAGAGACGACTTCTTTTTTGAAGACGGCCGGGCGCTCTCATCCTTCTTGGCGGAGCCCTTCTTGGGGGTGGCTCTGGGTGTGGACTTGGGTGTGCCCTTGGGGGTTGCGTCCTTTGAGCGGACGGGCAGCTTCTTTGGTGTGGTGATTTCTCCGGGCGACTCGACTCCCGAGCGCAGCATGTTCCGGGTGGTGACCATTGTGAATGAGAGACCGGCAGGTCGTATGGCTTCCCGCGGGGGGGAGGTGGCGAACCGTGTTTCAATGCGATCGCGGGGCGGGATTATGTATTCCAGCAGTTTTTTGCAGGGTTTCCGTATGAGTACCCCACGCGAAACACCTCAGATCCCTGGCGACGGATGAGTGTGTGAGTTCGATGGTGTTGATGAGTGAGGACCGAAAAGTCGTCGAGGGAAGGGTGCAATCGCAACTTTTTCTCGAGGTGGGGCAAATCATCAAACAGACGGTGTTTGATTGGCTGTAAAATTCCGACCCACTTCACTCATCGTGAACCTCAGTCGAGCTTCCTACATTGTAGCTTCATCTGAGCACCAATGCGCCGAGGGCACCCACGACCGCATGAGCTGACCCGGGCGACCAGTTTCTTTGAATCTGTCATTGAGATTCTGAGCGAGGTAGACGATCAAGGCGGTCTCAATGCAGCAGGCTTGCCGCCTCAATTGATCTACACTAGAACCCCGATTTTCATCCTCTCGGCCCGCTCAGATGCTGTCGATAGACCATCATTAATCACACGCTCATCGCGCCACTTTCACACACTTCATCCTTCATCATGTTTCTCCTCGCGAGAGCTCATGCCTCTCACGCTCGGCCTCTCATGGCCGGCGTTCTCCCCCGGCCATCGCCAGCTCTCAGCCCTCCACCAGCCGTCGCGACGAGCATAAGAACCATTCAACGGGCTGCAACCGGACATCGCAAAGCCCGTCCAGACCCCAACCTAAGAGACGAGAGAGCGCCCATAAGGATCCAAACAGTGACGATACCCAAACGCTCCAACGCTCTCTTCCGCATGCTGTGGAAGACGCTGGAAATCCCCGACGGCGACCCCGACCAGACATACAAAATTTACAGCGCCTACCTGTCGGCCCTCGCCCAGCGCAGGGAAGTCAAGAATTGGGAGTCCAACTTCCTTGGACGTGAGTCAGCTTTGCTACATGATCCGTTCCGACTGCCCTTCGATATCCAAAACACATTTGCTGACCTGCCTCCGCCACAGAGACAAGGGCGAACGGCACCGACCTCCACAACCTGGCCCTCTTGATCCTGGACTTTCCCAACATGCGCGAGGAGGAGAAGGACCTCTTCTTCCACGTCCTAAACACGGCTTCCGGCATCGGATACGACGCCTCGGCCCTGTCCCTCGGCCGGACCCTCATCCATAACCAGGTGCCCACGACCTCACCGTACTCCTACTGGGCGCCCCAATGGGGCCACATGCGCGACCACGTCGACTACCTCATCAAGCTCGGCCGCGACGCCAACGCCATCGTCCTCGAGGGCATGCTGGCCCTCAGCCGCAAGACCGAGGAGTACGACAAAATGGCCCTCGCCGCATTCAAGCGCGCGCGCGTGCTTGGCGACGAGATGACGTACTTCGACTGGGAGGCGGGCTGTCTCACGGGCATGGCCGAGGCGTACAAGCGTCTGAAAATGAAGCATAAGGCCCATGACACGTACCGGCTGCTGGCGGACAAGGGTTACGCGGATGGGGTGTATGAGCTGGCCATGTCGGCCCCGAAAAGCAGTGATTATCTCCCTCGCCTGACCAGGGCGGCCGTCTCTGGATACAGAGAGGCTTTTCAGCCTCTTATGGCCGAGCATCTGAGGCTGTCAGACGAGTACAGGAAGAAGGGCGACAAAAAAAACGCGGAAGAGCACCTGTTTTGGGCGGCGGAATATGGAAATATTCTCAAATATAGGAGGACTGTGAAATAGAACAAAATGTATTACTATCCGAACTGCGACGCCATTTTCTCTCTTATTCCTCTTCCCCTTCCTTTTCTATCCAGGTACATCCCACTCATGCGTACTGCGCCCGATCCTCCCAGCCGGGCTGCAGGTAGCTCCAGTCGCGGTTGAATTTGAAGTCCGTCTGGTACTGGCCGTACTGCACCAGCTTCAGCCCGTCCAGCTTCGCCCCGGCGTCCGTCTGCGCCCACAGGCTCACGGCGATGGTGTTGCGGCCGCGGTTGTTGATCACGCCGGGCGGCACGGGGAACCGCGTCTGCGGGCCGATGTGCGGCACGTACTTGCCGTACTGGTAGCCGTTGATCCAGAACATGACGCGCGCCGTCGTGCCCGCGGGCGCGGAGAACTCGACGCCCAGCGGCGCGTCGAGGTCCGAGTCGATGTTGAGCGTGAAGGTCGTGACGTAGAAGGCGATGCCCGCGCCGGACAGGCCGTCGAGCGGGGACTTGGTCGCCCACGAAGACGAGGGTGTGAAGCCCGGCAGGTGCCAGCCGAGGCGCTCCGGGTGGAGACCGCCCTCGTTCATGGGCCCTCGGACGGGGTCGATGTTGGCCTCACCGCCCGCCGCGCCGGCGAGCTTCCACTGCTTGAAGCCGGTGGCCGTGCGGGTGCTGCCCGGCTGGAGCTGGGCGCCGAGGATGCCGCGCGGGTTGTTGATGCCCTGGCCGGTGGAGGCCTGGTCGTGGCCGTGGTAGTCGACGACGACGGTGAGGACGTTGTCCGTCGCGCGGAGGGCGGCGCGCGGGAGGGCGAGGGTCTTGTTGGTGGTCGTGGCCGCGGCGGACCCGACGTCGCCGCCGATGGGCTGGCCGTTGAGCCAGGCGGACCAGCCGAACGCCAGGCCGCCCGAGGCGGTGATGTTGACGGACGTGGCGTTGGCGCCGTCGAAGTAGCCGCGGTAGATCTTGGCGCCGGAGTAGAAGCCGTAGTCGGAGCTGTAGAGGACGGGCAGGGTGACGGGGGCGTAGGGGCTGGGCGTGGTGGTCTTGTTGCAGACGACCCAGCGGGAGTCGTCGTAGTCGCGGGCCGCCTCGGGGAGGGCGTCGGCGGAGCGCCAGTTCTTGAGCTCCGGCAGGGCGACGGTGCGGTCCTCGGCGCCGGGGATGGCGGCGGTGAAGGAGCCGTAGGCGGTCTTGGTCGCCGGCAGGCGTATGCCGTTCCAGTCGATGGTCTCGATGGGCTTGTCCCCAACGTAGGCCTCGATGGTCGTGGCGCGGTCGTTGTCGCCGGAGACGTGGAGGACGCCGTGGGAGATGCTGGCGCTGCGGACGAGATAGGGGCCGAGGACGAAGAACTGCTCGTCGGGCTTGACGGTTGGGTTGCTCGTTGTGGCGGGAGCCCAGAAGCGCCACGCCGTCTTCTGCTCGAGGAGGTATACGAGGACGCCATTAGAGAACTTGACGGCCGTGGAACCGGCGACTTGTTTCCAAGTGAAGGCGGTAAGGTTTCCATTGCTGGTTTCCGTCACATCGGTATCGCCGTGCACCTCGAAAGTGAGATTGCCCTCGTTCTTGAAAGCAAACTGTCCAGTTTGGCCTTCTTGAAGGTAAAAGACGAGGACTTCGTTGTCAAAGACGCCGTAGGTGGCGACGTCGGCGGACGAGTACAGCAGAGTGTGCTTGCCAAAGGTGTAGTCCGAAACGAGAATCTTGCTCTGGCGACCGTTGAGAGTGACACCAGGAACTGTGACCGCGCCGGCCGTCGTGTTGAGGGTGACGTCGAACTGGATCGGGGTCATGGACTTGGTGCTGGCCTGCTGCACGACGGTGAAGCCGGTCTGGGTATCGGGGTTCCGGAGGACCCAGCTGAAGGCGGACGTCGATGAGAGCTGGTACCCGGTGCCATTGCCGACCATCTCGACCTTGAGGAGCTCGCTGGAGACTCTGGTAAAGAGACTGATGAGCTTAGTTTGGAAGAGCTTGCTCCACTGCTCTCGAGTCTCGCGAAGGGGGGCAGAGTAGTCGTAGGATGTGTAAACTTGGGGTGCAGCAGCTGTATGTCGTTAGATATGCCAAAAGCAGGGGAAGTATCCCACTCACAATGACCCCAGTTGGTTCCTCCGTACGTCATATACAGGCTGAGCAAAGTGACCCGCTGTCCAATATTGTTCTTGTAGTAAACGTCCGCAAAGCCCGGATCATGCTCCGAGGCGCACTGCAAACGTCGTCAGTCATCCCCCGTTTCTACTCTTTTCCTGTACGTACCTGGTCATAAAAAGTCTGGCTTCCCCAGTTCGAGAACCAACCTCCCTCGAACTCGGCCAGGTAGCTCGGCTGGGTGAAGGAGTAGTTCTGGAACCACTGGAAGTACGTCCTCACCACGTTGAACCCGACCGTCGGGTCGGTGCAGGACAGGCCGCCGGGGTAGCTGTCGAGGCCGTAGACGTTGATGGCGCCGCCGACGTTGTTGTAGTCCATCGACCACGAGCGCGAGCGCATGCCCTTCTCGTTGTGCGTGAGGGGGACGATGACCCCGGCGTCCTTGAAGGCCTTCTTGATCTGCTCCATGTATACCACCGCGGTGTTGTTCGCCTGGTAGACCGTCTCCTGGTATTCGTTCTCGACCTGGTTGAGGATCACGGGCTGTTTGGCGTTTTCCAAGTCAGTGTTGCCCCCTTACAACTTCCATATAGACGTTTCAAGCCACTTACACCGCCGTTGGTGATCTGGTTCGCGGCGATGATCTTGCCGACCTCGGTGATGAACGGCAGCCATCCCTTGTAGTAGTTCTCATCAGAGGTCCTGATCTTGCCGAAGCGGCCGTCGGAGCCCCAGAGCGCGAGGCCGCCGCCGTTGGTCTCAGCCTTTGTGGCAATCAGCAAGGAATTCTCGAGCATCAGGAGTTTGGCGTCTCTCTCACATTGCAGTATGGGCCCGCTCGGGCAATCACGTACAGGCCGGCCGCCTTGCAGTCGTCGAACAGACGCTGGATATTCTTCCCGGCTGTCTCGAAGTCGAAGACACCCTCGGAGGCGGAGTGGTAGGACCAGAAGAAGTAAATGCTTTTTATTTCGTCTGTCAGTGTTGCACCCATTTGACGGCTGAGTTGCAAGACGTTCTGCCTACCTCACGGTGTTGAAGCCATTGGCCTTGAATTTCTGCAAGACATCCTGCAGACACTTAGTAGGAAGAACGATGGTGAGCAACAGCCCTGTGACGTACGAGCCATAAATCTGGGTTCGGCAATCGTTGGTAATGAAACTCCGCAGAGCTTTTCTCATCGTCAGCAATTGCTACAAGTCCCTAATGGTGAGAGGGGCACCGACTAAATAAAGACCCTGGTGTTGTTCACCGACAGACTGTATTTGTCCCACGACACCACGTCCGTGAGGCCATTGTCAGTCGCAACGGCCCCAGAGACTAATAGCCAGATCAAGGCCGTCACCGCCGTGAAGAACCGCATGCTGGAATACCGTCAAAAAGTTCTCCCAGATCTTGGCAGGGTCGAAATCGCAATGGCTCGCGTCGGCATGAAGCAGCCAAGCGATCGCCCCCCGAGAATGGAACGCCAGATCGTAGTCTTTAAAAACAGAGCCTCACGTCAATCACAAACCTATAACAAGACCTCCTTGGTCGCGCGCTATCGCGGGAAATGAGGCCGAGCACGACAGTTTCGTCATTCCAGCAATCAGGTTCACTGTCGTCTACCTCTCTTGCGGGGTATCCCAGTCTCTCGCCATATTGCCATTACGCGCTCGAGGCAGGTTTTTGGCGGGCCGAAAGGTGCAATTCTTCCGTTAGCTCACGTGTGAATTGACCAAACTATGGCCAGCGGCAAAAGGGCATGGTTTGCAAGGTCGAGCTGCCAGTTTGGGAGAAGGCCAGATGGAGATCTCGGCGTTATGCCAGCCGAGGGTTTGGGCTGTTGTCCGTAGATTGCGGGGTTTGGGGAACTGTGATCACCTGGAGATCAGAGGGGCGGATAGGCGTGCCTGTCGGATGGCGAGTCGTCTACGTGCAGACAAGCTTTTTGGGGAACGCGCCGATGCATCTTGGCCGATTCTTCCGTCCAAGACAAAACGTGACGTGATTTTATTCAAGCAGAGGAATGTTGTGCTGCATCTTGACTGCACATGCTGCTGCAAACCAGCCTCAGCTTCTCAAGTGGATAGATAAGCTTAACTGCGCCCGGATTGCCGAAGCCGAAGGCAATGACTTGAGCGTCAACTTTGACGTCGAGTCCATCTTGGGTGTCAATGGACATTGCAACAAGTCATGCTTACTGTCGCGAAGGCCTCGAACCAGAATGTATTTGTTGAACCAAAATCAGGACCTGGGAACCAGCGAAACAAGCTCCAACATCGAAAAGTGGATTGTGGCACACTATCGGATACTAATTGACAGAGAGAGCGCGAGCGGAAATCTACACCCAACAATCTGCACTTCACAAGTCCATCCTCGCGGTTGAAGTGCCAGCAAGACCTTAGCTGTTGACTGCGCACCGGATGTCAGCCATATCGTCATCGCGTCAGAAGGGGAAAGAGGAATGGAAACGAGAAACCTCCGTGACCATGACGACATCGGGGCCGAGGCTATCACCAAGGACAACCTACCTGAAAGGTGACAAGACCGTCGAGTTCGAACACGAACGACTGCAAGCATACAATGGACGATGGGGTCCGGGGCTGATCCTACCCATCAGTCGGATCGAATCGCGCGACGTGCCTGTTGGAAGACGAAGACACCATCGAAGCTGCTCCAACGCGTCTCACGTAGCCCCGACCGTGATCTCGTACATGAGATGTTGCCAGCCAAGTCGATGCGGGCGTTAGAATCCTCAACATCCTCAATGACTTATCCGGAACCGAAGGTGGTGCGCGACGGTGAGAGTTGGCCTTTGCGTGACGTCGCCGGTGAACCTGAAGCTGGCGACAGAGAATGATAGCTGACGACATGGTCGCATCTCTGCAGGCGGAGTATTCATTCTGTGGTTGAAGGTGACCTCACCGGGACTCGTATAGACGATATCGCGACTCTCCTGTTTTCGAGGCTGTCCAGCCAAGACCCCACCAACACGAATTCAGCATCGAACCTGACTCAAACCGCCTGCTCGAGACGATCACTGGCAGCGCCGCGACGGCTTTTTGAGGTCGGTGAGGTCGGCGATGGACCATCAGCCCCATGTCCACAGTAGCCGGGCGACTGGTTCCTCCCAGGGCGCGCGCGCGCGCCCGTGTCAGGCCTGAATGTCGAAATCCGAACTCAGCTCTACGAGTTGGTCGACACTTGTCAACTGAACCCAGCCATCCACGCTTCCTAGAAACTTGATTGACTTTGTTGGTGAATCGATAGCGCCGAAGCTTCTATGAAACCCCTGAGCGAGGTTACATCTGGTACCAACCATCTTACCAGCGATTGCGGGCAATCTAGCAGAAACAGGGGCGAAATGCTCTCCCGGGGAGAGATGCTGGACGTGCCGCTGAACAAGACCAGGGTAGGCGAAATACAAAGGGAAGCGAAATGCAACAGAAAAGGGTGCATTCGAGCCCCTTTCGAGCGGTGATGGCACTTGGCAGGATGCCCCTCTCATCAAATTTTGCACAAAGCAGAGGCGCTCAGTCGGCCAATTTTCTTTCCCTCACCCCGGATTCTCAAGCAGACCCTTGAATGCCGTGCGGGAGTCGGAGAATAACCCTCGACCACCAACCACCCTGGCCAACGACTTTGCAGCAGTAGCACCAACGTAGACGACGGGTGAAGTCGGCGACTACCTGGCGACGTTGTGCAGGTGCGACGTCGGCCTCGAAGACGGATGGGATCCTGGCGATCTGGACGGCTCTCGAGTCGTTGACCGAGAACAGTGGCAAGCTGGCGCCCTGGGCGTTGTGCCCGGTGCACGCACCTGGTTTGCTTCCGTGGGCAGCAGATCTTGGTGCGATGACGCTCGTGGCCGACAACGAGCCGGTGGCGGCCAGCACCGTGCGATGGCTGAGCAGCGAACAGCACAGACGTTGGCAACGTCCTGGCGCTGGCGCACCAGCAACAGCGACTGCCACTTCTTCATGGCCACCGTGAGGATCTACCCGACGGCTCTGCAGGTTACCGCGTGCGATGGCGGGATGAGGTGTCCTTCAACTGTCTGTTGACGATCAGCTACACGCCTCGGACATCAGACCGATGGATTGCACGGGTGACATCGTGACGGACGTCCATCAGCAGCCGGGAGGGAATGTCCAGACATAACCGTAAAAGCCAACTCATCCTGTCTCAAGAGGCAGGACACACACACAGGTTCTTGGCAGGGTGTCCAGTGAGAACTTCATGGAGCAGAGTCGATCGGTATGTGGCGTCGTCTAGAAGCCATCGTGCTTCGAAACGTTGTCCCGGCTATTTTGATTCGGCCGAGGAAAATGAAGGAGAACCAAAGACGGATTAGCTGGTCGCGAGACCCAACATGGTAGAAAACAGAAGAACAAAACGAAACAGGTGACCGAAAGCGCGCCGGAAGGCAGGCGTCCCACGTGTTGGGCGCGCGTTGACTGCCATCGTGCCGTTTCAGTTATTCCTGAAAGGACTGAAGGAGAGCAGAGACAGTGACATTGAGTGGTGACAAGCAACGTGAGGTCGCAGCGCTCGTCCGTTCTGAGCGCAGGTGGCTATCGGGCTAACCAGGCTTTGGCCATTCGGGGCGCCGACTAAGACGAAACTCTGGTGTTGGATTGCCGAGCGTTTCTTCCAATTTTGGCAACACTCTTTTGGCCTGACAGAACCGGAGCAATTGCACGACAGGATGGAGAAGCGGGTTGAAGGAGCAGAATTTTCTTTTTGTTTCATGGCCGTCAAACATGTGTGCGGGCTGACACGTTGCGAGTGGACCTGGAGAAGAGAGCCGTTCGCAGCGACGGCGTGCCATCTGCACCGAGGGTTCAACATCATCGTTGGTGCTTTGGCCATGGCGGGGATGGCCTCTCGAACCCCCAGAATGATACCGAGTCAGTAAGGCAAACTCTGTCTGTCTCTGCCTCCCTCTCTCGCCTTGGGCGAAGACCCAACCGCCTTCTGGTTCGTGCAGCTGGGGGGATCCTCTCGACTGACAGCGGCATTTTCAGGCAAGATCCTAGAGAGGTCTGCGAATGGGAAGCGATGGGAACGGTCCAGGTCGGACTTAGGGAGAGGTATTGTACAGTAGCATCTGGCCAAGTTGCTCCTCTCGCGTTCTCATTGCTGCGAAGAAGTCAGAACTCTGGGTCAAACTCCGCAGGGTGTGGGATCAGAGATTTGGGTGTGACTCTTCATTCGTTTTTATCCCTCTTTTCGTCTGCGTCTGCATCTTCCCCTCACTTGACGTGCTGGGCGCGCGGTGAAAAGCTGGAATCGGGCAGAGAAAAAAGACTCAAAAAATGACAAAGCAACGAGCATCGTGCAGATGGCGCAGACGGGCGTCCCCACAAGAGGTGCATCAGCGTGAGCCCTAAACGCAGGAACAGGCGCATCTGTTGGACCCAGCAGTCTTCGTCCGATGCAGATGGGACGAATGAGAAGCGACGGATTTGCTCGATCCTTGGGCCGCGGAAGGGCGAGAAGTCGCCTCAGCATCGCATCGCAGCGCATCATGCCAGGGTGCCAGGTGCTCTTGGTTCAGGTACCAGCGGCGGGGGTACGTATCTTTTTGGTAACCTGTAAGACGTCGCGTCGGGTTTCCTTCTGGCGAACGGCGACAAGCGATGGCAGACAACGGCCAACATCCGTACGTACGGGCGAATGTACTTTGCAGCAGAGAGAGAGAGAGACACTGCATCTGCATTTGTGTCTCCTAGCGTCAGTCCAAAGCCGCACTTCCGACCCTCCATCGCGATAGAGACCCTTATTCGCAAGGTGCAATGGCCGGCGCCGAGAGATTCGGATCAGGAGATCAGAGACTCCTCCATTCCAGCCAGCCCAATTGGCGAGCATCCTGTCCCAGGCCGGGCTTGTCTCAGCTTTATTCCATCTCCAGAGCGATAGTCCCAGAGATGACGACCAGCGGGGGAGGCGTGGAGGGGGTGTCTCTGATTGGGAGGTGTCGGAGAAAAAGGAAGCAGGAATAGAACATGTGGAAATGTGCCGCAAGCCCCCCGAGGCATCAACCGACGCGGGCTGGCGCTGACTGGTGGTGGCCCTCTCGGCTGGCTGGAGGAGGACGGGAGGCGTGGGAGGAGGACAACCAGGCTATTGGGAGGCGATCTCATCGCTGAGCCAGCCAGATTCCAGAGGCGACCTGAGAAGCGACCGGTCGTGGAAGCCCAGAAAAATGCAGGTAGCGAATCTGGGAAATCTGGGAGATGGTGCATCTCAGATCCATCCCTTTCGTCATTTGTGCCATTCTTCCAAGGTCCAAGAGGTCCAGCCTCTGGCCGTGGAGCTAATTCCCGCAGACCCCGTCGAGAAGCATCGGAGGTTGGTGGCGCCGGGCGGTGGTCTCTCTCGTGTCCTGGTATCCGTATGTAGTGCCGTCTCTGCCTTGTCGACTGTCGTGACTGTCACGGAAGGCGGTAATGGTGGCCTGTCTTTGCCCTGCCCTGCCCTGTTGACGGCCCTGTCCTCGCTTAACCGGGGAATAAGGCCTGGTCTGCACTCTTCTGCAGCATCTCCCGGTCGCTTCCAGGAGTGACGGATGGAAGGCAGGGCTGTGTCGTGGGAAGTGTGGCCCTGTGGAGAGAGACGGAGACGACAGGCTGGAAGCCGTGGGCTCTCTGTGAGTGTGAAGCCTGGTCACCGACAGCGAGATCAAGGCCCATGGGCCATGGCACAGCGAGCGAGATTTGCAGTGGGGAGACGGAGATGAAAAGTTGGCGAATCAAGACGACGAGATGGTAACAGCGGACCGGGCGGAGGCAGGCGGAGGCGTGAGCGGGAAGAAGGTCCCAGGTGTGAGGCACTGACGAGAAGGAGGAGGAGGTGGAAAAAGACGTTGAGAGGGTCTTCCGGTAAGAAAGGTACTTTGCACCATGTACCGCCCGTACTTACCTAAGGCAGGCAGGGCACGGTACATACAACGGCCAAGCATCCAGGTACTGTAGCATCTGCCATTGTTTCAAGCCCTTTCATCGCCCTTTCATCAGAGCTTCCTGGCCCCTCTTCCCGACCCATTCGCAGCCTGTCCTCTCCTATTTTCCTCCCGCTGTGGCATTGGGGGCTCAAGTCCCATACATGACACCTGCCTACGGTTGCAAAAACTTACCGGGCAACACAGGAGAGGTTGGTGCATGGCATGGCATGGCATGGCTTAATGAGGTGAGGCGGTGCGGATACGGGGACGGGAGGGACAAAGGGACAATAGGCACAATGTTGGCCTGCCCAGCACTCAATCCCCGGGCTCAGTCAGGGCTGGCTGGAATGAATGGATTCGTTCTGATAGTGCTCTGGCGTCATCCCGCGTCCGTCCCGTCTGCATCTCCGTCTCCCCCCTCCGCCTCTCTGCCCCCAGCAGGCAGCAAGGCAGGCAGGCAGTCAAATGCAGTCGCAGGGCAATCCCGAGAATAGAACAGGAGAGTGCGTATGAGACATTTTACATTTGCATTTGCGTTTTATTGCACTCTCCACGGCCAACCAGCGACCTGGGTCCTTCGGTAATAATCAGCACCTCATGTTTTTTTTTGTTTTTTTTTAAGGTGCCGGCTTACAGAGTACAAACTGCCACAGAGTAGGTAGGTACTTTGTACTTTGTACCTTCCTCCCTCACCTCAAGGCCGGACATCACCTTGGAGGTAATCAATTGTACTTTTGCGCTTACTTTTGGCAGCTCGGTACCTTCCACCTGCTGACCAGTGCGCCTTCTCAGAATTGACTGCCAGTCGCACATCTTCATCCAGCGAGATTCATGTCATCTTCAGCAATGTTTGCATCGGTCGGGCTCTCCGTCTTATCTTTGACCTCTTTCGTCCTACCAGAATTTTCTTTTCCAAGGCTGGTTTTTCTGCCCCCTCTCCTTTCCCAAGGGAGGTTACACAGTTGCATCCATCATGTCAGGTCCAGAGACAGGACCCCCGGGAAATCTCTCCTCCTCCCATGCACACACACACCAGCACTTGCGCAATTCCAGACTCTTGTGTGTTGGGGGCCGAGTCAGTCTTCGGCCCAGTTCGGCGTCCACGGATCCGGATCGCACTCAGCTGCTGCCAGAGTTGGCAATAGTCAAAAGCCAGCCGGGCAGGGGGTCATAATGAGGGAGGCCTGAGATCAATGAAGCCACTTGAGAGTTGACGAATATCGATACCGACGTCGATATCACCGGAGCTTTGCACATCTGCTGGCCCGTTCTGCGCAGCTCGGCTCAGCTAAGAGCAGCTACTGTTTACTATGCAGTAGTTTATCCAATGTTTATCTGACCGTCCGCTTCAACCTTATGCACTCGGCGTCCCGAGCGTACCCGGGGAAGCGGCACAAAAAGCCCTCTGTCATGCACAACCACTGGCCAGCATTAGGACCATCAACCTAAGCTTCCCCTCTGCAGAACATGGTCCACCCATGCCACCAACCTCTCAACCTCCCAACGCCAAAGGCCTGTCCCCGTCCTCTCCAGCGGCAGACCTTCAGTCTCCTCACTGCTCAGGCACTGTCAGGTACCTACGGCGGTACGGAGCAAGAGGCTAAGGTATCTCAGGTACGCCGTAACGCCAGACGCACCTCGCTCTCCACTGGACGAACCGCTGCCGCCTCGTGGAGAAGGGCTCGCCGGGCACGGAGGCGGGAGGAGGGAACACCCCCTCTCGAAACAAGAAGCACTGGCTTTTCTCTCACTGGCGCCTCCGCTCTTTTTATTCAGCCGGCTTAATTGCCATGGAAACGAGTGGAGGACACGAAGTTCCCGTCGATAACCACCGTCGCTTGTTTACAGCGGGCGATTCAGCAGTCGTGTTGCCAGAATGTCTTGCCAAAAACTCGCCCCTCTGTCTTGAGGCCATCGTGGACTGGCAGTGGCAGCTTCTCCGACTGGAAGATAGTATCAGCCGGTCTTGGACGGTTTCCTGTCTCCCTCTGTTCGCGACCAACGGACAAGGATCCGCGTCCTGTCTCACCCAAAAACAACAACATGCAAGAGGGACGACGCCACGCATCTCATCGCTAGCCCCGTCGATCACCGTCCTCTCTTTGGGGTAAAATGACTGAGCTGAGCCCAGAGAGGAGGTAAAAAGAGGCACAGCAGCACCGCGTCCCTCGCTGCGACGCCAGGACGGCTTGACGGACAATTGACGGATCGCCCGTCTGATTCATGGACGCAAGGGCGCACTCATAATTGGACGTTTGGAACAACATCAAAGAGGGCAGGACCGGAGATTGTGCCTGCACACCCTTCACATGAGATGCAACGAAGGCCCTCTGCCAAATCAAGAACAAGTCTAGCCTTACCCTGCGCCAACTCGCTGTGCTAGTGGCCTCCCTCGACACGTCGCTGCAACCATGCCAAAAACGACACGATGTAAACAGAGCTAGAACGGCCCAGAGCCTCACTTTTTTCCTTCCAATCGACGGATTCTCGGGGGTGCGCTCTTCCTGCTCGACGCCCGTCATCTCGCCTCTCCGCACCGCCGAGCAGGAGAGATGCCATGGCGAGGGGGCCCCTCGGCGTGGAAACGTCACCTGCCTCTTCCTGGATGCACCCAGTCGCGCGTCATGAGGGCGGGAAACATTTTGGTGGTCGATGCCATCGGAACTGAAGCAAAGGAATATAACGTCCGTGCTAATCAACAAACCAGACCAGGGATAACCACGCAGGAGCGCTCACACTTCCAACTTTGGTCTTATTGCGGCCAACAGCCTATATGAGAGAGAGATGAGAGATGAATATAGCGGAGCGCAACTAGCAAACAAAACAGCGCAATCATCAATCAAGTCTTGTTGGTGTTGGTCTAGTCTATCCTCTCTCTCTCGCCCGGCTGCCTGCTATTGCCGCAGCGTTTGCCGTAGCCTGTTTGCCTATTGTCTGCAGGTTTCTTTTTCCGCATCCTATTGTGGCTGGCGATGCCCGCTTTGCCCCATCGTTGCTTTTCCCGATGACAGCGATGGCGGGATGATGGATGATCCCCCTCTCTCTCCCTTCTCTCACGCCATGCGTCTCTGGGCTTCTTTTTTCTCAGTGTTTTATATGGCGCTTGTGGCTGTCCTCATCTAATCCGGAAGCCGTGGCCAATCACCAAGGGCAGCCCAGCTGTCAGCTCTCGCCGTCTCGTCGCCGTGTCATGCTAACACCGCAGCGCCATGCCATTGCCATTGCGCCGCCAGCGTGTGTGCTGACTGCTGAGAGGCAGACGACACACAAACTTCGACTCAGAAGCCACGAGGAAGTGGCCGGATCATGCGCAACGTCGAGGGTGCAGTCGAATCAACGTGTTCAATTGGAAAGTCGAGCTAGATTGCCACAGGTACACGGCAGCTTCTTTTCCCTCTCGCATTGTGCTGCCCACTGCCGGGTCTCACAAGCACAAGGAAGGACGAGAGGTCGAGGTCAGAGAGCACATAGCCGTCGCATCGTCCGGTCATCGTCCAATTCTCTAACTGGCTCTGCGTGTGCATTGTCAGAAGCATATCACCAGCGGCAGCGGGAGCATCGTCACTGGATGGGACGACAGAGCCCTGCATTTTGCCCTCTTGATCCTTCTTCTTTAACGTCTGGCGGTCTCCCGCAATACAATATCTGCAGCTGCGGTACATGGCATGCACGCCGACCCAGGCACGGCAGAGCGTCAGCAGGATTAGCAGCAGCAGCAGCACATCACAGATCCCGAATCATCTCGTCACCGGGCCTCAGTCCCCTGCCGCCGCGGACTCCCAGTCCCTGGCCCCAAAGTCACTTCCCCCCCGGTCGCAGTAGATTCGAAAGAAAGAAAAAATCCCAAAAATCTCAGACCTTCACACCAAAAGCCGGAGTCTGTCCCAGGAGCACACACCCCCCAGCACGGACAAGGGTAGCTGCCAGTGTTTCGTTCCGAGCACTCCACCACGGCATCACTCCCCCTCCACCCTTGTCATTGTCGTCCTTTCATCCACTCGTCTCTCACTGCCCCTTGGAAGAAGCCTGGGTCGGGTTGGGTCCTGCAAGACAAGACTCCAGCCCACCGGCCGGCCGAGGCGTGAGCGTAAGGTACAGACCACAGAGTACCTGCGCTACGAATAAACTCGCTCGGTCTGCCGTTTGCCCACGCGACGCTGGACCTTCTAGTCCCAGCTCCTCCTCCACTTCGACAGGGAATGCCATCTACCCCCAACCCAGGCACCGCACACACAAAAACGCGTCCACGACCGTCTGCCATACTTTATGCGTTTGGTTCCCAGGTTTCGTTCTTCGTCCCCTCTACTTACACCTACGCCTCTTCCCACAACCCCCCATTCCGTTCGTTTTTCACCAACTACTATTCTCTCGTTAAACCTCACCTGGGCTCTGTTCACTTCACCCAATCCCATCATCGACAACCTGGCTCGCCAACGACCTACTCTCGCGGCCCTAGACTCAAGCCATCTCTATCTCGCCTCAACCTTGCAGTTCCATACAAGAATCTCGCTGCTCATTGCCTGGCATCTCATTCGTCACAACCACGACCCCAGTTTTACCCATTCAACCTGTCGAGAGAGTTTCTGTAACGGAGCTCTCTTACAGATCGAATAAACCACCAGTGCCCATGTACACGGCTGGTCAACCGCGTCCCCCATTTATCTCGTTCTCCCACAGTCTACTATCCGGGACCCTTTCGTCAACTAGTCGCTTACAACAGTTGACATCCCGTGGCCGTCTCGCCTCTCTGGGGCCCAGTCCTCATCGTATAAGGTAGTCGGCATCGCTTGCCCTTTGCAAGGCACTCACCAACTTGCCGGCTGGTCTGTGATATCACCAACGATCACAGCTCGGACAGGTCCTCTCAGCGTTTGGGTATACGGCGTTGAAGAGCAAACAGATTCTGGCCCACTCCGGTCTCCGGCAGACCACCACTACGCATCCCGTTCGGCGTTTGCTCACTTGAAGCAACCCTTGTCAGCCCGTCTTGCTCCTCTGGAAAGAGGAGGATATACAGCACAGCAACTACACCGGTTCGAATACGTTTAGTTCTCGGCTTTGACAGCCCCAGCTTACACCATGGGTTTACCGCGCGCGCTCCCAATCGTGGCCGGCGCACTTGCGCTCATCGCTACCATCACGATTATCGTCATCCACGTCGTGCTCGCCGCACACATCCCCCAGGTCACCCCCGTAAGGACGTCGTCCGTCCTGTCTTCGGTTTTGGAAAGCATTCTTTTGGCGGTCTTGGGATGGATGTCGTCAGCAAACTTGATTCCCAAGTTCCGGAACTCCTCGAAGCGCCTCATCAGCGCAATGTTCGGCGTCAGCGTCCTGACATGCACTCTAGCAACCGCGGCGTCGGTCGCCACCATGATCTGCCTCGGCAACGCGACGAGGGGCTTGTCGGATTCGATTCTCGGTGCGAAGCAAACGAGCTTCCTCATCGCCTCGTCCGTTGCGCTTGGTCTTTGCTTCGCGTGTCAGCTCATCTTCATTGTCATTCACTTTGTCTTGGCACGTCTGTCTGCCCGTGAGGAGGCAGACTCTTACAACACCGACGAGGAGTCGACAAGGAGGTCGCCTCACTTTCACACCAAGTCGGTCAAGTCGATTCCTTACACCCGCACCTCGCCCACGTACGAGAGTCGGAGTCGTTCCACCTCGATGGGTTCTCAGACCCCTCCCCAGTCGAGCAGCGGCCGCTCGGCGACTGAAACCCTGAGCTCCATCCGCTCTTCCCTGTCCAACGTTGTGCGCCCCATCTCTTCCAGGACGCGCCTGCTGCCGTTGCGGGAGAAGCGCAGGGCCGAGTCAATCGACTCGAACCACTATCGCTCGCGGTCGAGCAGCGTCAATGAGGACTCGTCCTTTGACTCCTGGGACACCTCCTCGGTTGACATGCAGAGCCGCATGACCGTTCTCGGCACATCGTCTCCCCCCGGCCGGTTCTTGGAGACGATCCCCGCCAGCCCTACCACAAGCCGCAGCCCCAGCCCCGGGACGCCGCTCGATCTGGAGCCTCCTCGTGCACGCCGCCGGAGTCGCAGCTACAGCCCCGTCGCCGACCTCCGCCGCCCCAACACCACCTTCACCATGCAGAACTGCGCGAGTGACGGAGAGCTTCAACGACCGGAGCCGGCGTTCACGATGCAAGGCTCCGCCAGTGAATCTCACATCCACCCTCTTTTCCGGTCTGACTCGCCAGACCCCCCGCCGATGGTGACGCCCGGCACCATGGTGGTAGCTGCGCCCGACGCAGGCCGTGTCATTTCGGACAGGCACAGCGTGCGCCGGATGAGAAGCGGCAGTCTGCCCTCCGGGCCGAGCCCGCTCAGTCGCACGAGCAGCATCGACAACTTCTTCCCCAACGGGCCTCCCGTCAAGGAGGAGAAGGAGGAGCTCGAGTCGCCACAGGAGAAGGAAGAGCTCGATGATCCCAACGAGAGACAGATGACTCCACCGATCCCGGAGTGGATACTCACCGCCGGTGCTCGGACGAGCCTGAACGGGTACCACAGCCGCAAGCTCCGGATCGAAGACGGGGACGTCAAGGAGGAACAATCATGATGATGATGACGGAGGGGAGGGGCAGCGGTACAGCAACAACACGCCCCCTCCCCACAGGAACATGAGGAGGGAAAAGAGAACATAAAAGGGAAATACCCTGACCCGGCGTGGTCTTCATGAATGTCTAATTCCTAGTAGTACGTCCTTCGGCGACTTACGAAACGGAGTACAACACACACAAACTCGGGCGGTGATACCATATTTGAGGGCTTTATTTATTTTTTCTTTGTTCCAGCGTGGCGTTGTCCCGGGAGGTAGGTATGGAGGAAAAAAGGGAGAGAGGAAGTCAGTCTGGCGGTCGTGAAGCCAACACCGTCGAGCAGGTAGAATAGCTACAGTAGCTACAACAATCAAACGAGTCAAATGAATCTTCTGTTGATGGGTGCAGAGTGAAGTAGTCGTCCTCCACAAACACACTACCTAACAAGGGATAGGCTGAGTATAGGTGTTGGCGCCGGCGCAGAGGCGGACTTGGACGGGCGCCTCGGAGGCTTCCGGGGTTCTCCAGATCTCGGAACATAGATGATCCCGATGCGCTAGTCGGGACGGGTGTACCGTTCGGTCCGGCGAATGGGAAAGGGCACGGCCACGGACGGGTATTTTCTTACCTCAGCAAACACTTACTGCGTAGTCTGGTCCCAGCAGTCAAGGCGCTCCTACGAGCAGCTTACTTGCCGAGGTAGGTACCTGGATCACAGAGGGTGGAGGCATGTAAGAAAATCAGAGATAGGTTTGCATCATGATATTTGACAAAAGTTATGGTTTGCGCATCGATGGCTGTCGGCAAAGCTCCAGACTCTGCGCGGGTTCGCAGGCATGGTGTCACTGTACGGCAGATCTGAAGACATATCCAGGTTGCCAGCACCCCGCCCGTTTCTCGTGGCTGTCCGACAAAAGTCTGCAGGCTACACATGTTTTGAGAATCGTGGCTGCTGGGTGCTGGTTCCTTGAGGGAACGAATGAGTTGAGGCGCATATGACAGCCATTGGAGACGACCAGGAAGAAAAAAAAACAGCCGATAGCTGTGTCTTTCATCCAATGGTTCCAGCGGCTTCCCTGGTTGTCCAGACAGGCCCGTCACCCCTCACCTGCTGCAAAGAGGTCCCCCCCGCCTCACCTTTGCTTGGCCTCTCACCTGCCTAAAAGTCACCAGAGTGCTACTTGCACCGCCACTCTTACCACACACACATGGGGAAAAGTTTACCATAAGAGCCACCAGAGCCACGGCAGCGCTAGGCACCTGGGTAGGCGAAGTACTTTGTAGACGGCCAGTCAGCAATGCTTCTGCCTTTCCGCCAATGTCTGGCAGCGTCACAGTGTGTTGTAACTGCTCGGCTGCAGTGGGGAGAGCTCAAACTTGAACCACCCAAACCTCACCTCAGCACCGCCCAAAGCACCAAACGACGCTGTTGTGACCTCAAAGCAAAGAAAGACTAGCACCAGCGCCAGCGCCAGCCAGCACCAGCACGGTACCTGCTACCCACCTACCTACGGTACCCTGCCCGCCATTGGATCGGTGGAGCTACCTCCCTCAGCCAACCAACCGCCGGACGCCTTCCCTTCCCAAGTCCCCTCCCCCCACTGAGCGGCAACACAACCAAAACTGACTTCAGGTCACCACTTACCTTCGTCATCTCCATTAATTCTGTGCCTGAGTACCTTGCCTGCTCCTGCGCACAACAAAACCCTTCCAGCTTGGGTGACGGATTTCCCATCTCGATCGCCTCTGCTTTTCCCACGCGTTCCATTCCTGCGCATCTACAACTGCAACTGCCCGTCCCCATCGGCATCGTCCGCCTCTCATCTTTCCGCCACCCTCTGTCCTCCCCACCGTGATCGCAGCCTTTTGCTGCTTTGAAGCTCGTCAAGATGAAGGTCACATTCAAGGTACGCAGCTCCGCCCTCCGAGCCCGCGATCCCACGCCTCTTCGCATTGCGCTCTCTCCTCTCAGCCGACCCGCCCCGAGCTCCAGCTAATCGATTTACTCTTCCGCAGGACTTGAAGCAACAAAAGTTTACGCTCGATGTCGAGCCCACCGACCTGGTGCGTTGTTCCCCCCCACTTCCGCCTCCGATATTTCTCGTCTGCGGCTGCCTTGCGACCTCCCACCCGAAGCTAACAAGACGTACAGATCTCTGCCGTGAAGCAGAAGATTGCCGGCGAGAAGGGATGGGATCCCAAGGACCAGAAGCTTATCTACTCTGGTAGGTGCTCTCGCGGCTCAGGCACCCTGCGATAGCTCCGGCTGACTGGGTTTTAGGCAAGATCCTGAAGGACGACGACACCGTCGAGTCTTACAAGATTGAGGAGAAGGGCTTCGTCGTGTGCATGGTGAACAAGGTCTGTACTCCGGAGACCCTACCCGGCTTCGCGAATGCTGACAACCATACAGCCCAAGGCACCCAAGCCAGCCCCCGCCGAATCCTCTTCTGCTCCCGCCGTCCCCGCGACTCCGGCCCAGCCCGTCGCCGCTACCCCGGCTGCTCCTCCCGCGCCGGCCGCTCACGCTGCTGCGCCCGCGGCCGCTCCCTCCACGCCGACGCCCGCTGCTCGCTCTACCGGTGGTGGTGACGCCCCCAGCAATGACCCCTCGATGGCCATGGGTGCTCAGCGCCAGGAGGTGATTGCGAACATGGAGGCCATGGGCTTCGAGCGTAGTCAGATCGACGCTGCCATGCGCGCCGCCTTCTACAACCCCGACCGCGCCGTCGAGTACCTGCTCAACGTAAGAACGGTTAGCTCGTATGTTGTCTCGATCAGAAACTGACTTCGACAGGGTATCCCCGAAGGCGTCCAACAAGAGCAGGCCCAGCGTCAGGCTGCTGCCGCTGCTCCGGCCGAACAACCCGCCGCCGCCGCTGCGGGCGGTGAGGAGGGCGTCAACCTCTTCGACCTCGCTGCTCAGCGTGGTGGCAGCGGTGGTGGTGCTGCTCGCGGCGCTGGTGGCAACCAACAGGCTGCGGCTGCTGCTGCGGCGGCCGCCGCTGCTCAGGGTGGCTTCGGCAACCTCGACTTCCTGAGAAACAACGCTCAGTTCCAGCAGCTGCGCCAGGTCGTCCAGCAACAGCCTCAGATGCTCGAGCCTATCCTCCAGCAGCTCGGTGCCGGCAACCCCCAGCTCGCGCAGCTGATCGCCAACAACCCCGACCAGTTCTTGCAGCTTTTGGGCGAGGAGGTTGACGATGACGTGCCTCTGCCCCCTGGCGCGCAGGCCATTGCCGTCACCGAAGAGGAGCGCGATGCTATTGAGCGGGTGCGTCACCTATATATCTGAACTCGCGTATTGATGCTGACAGATCCTAGTTATGCCGTCTCGGCTTCGACCGCGACGCTGCCATCCAGGCCTACTTCGCGTGTGATAAGAACGAGGAGCTCGCGGCAAACTTTTTGTTTGACCAGCCCGACGATGATGACCCGCCCCAGAACTAAGCCACCCTTGAACGACTGCATGACAAACCCAATCTACGACAGACACGCACAGGAATTACCGGACGGTGTTGGCTTGGTAACAAAGACTTAGGAGACTTGAGCATACTTTGGTCGGGACGACGAAGGTCCCAACCGTCAGGGGCAACATGGACGCTCATCGTTCGCAGTGGAGGTAGAAGGTTCTTTTCCCCGAGAGGCCGGCACGGAGGCGGCCAGACGACGATCGGTATGCGGAGGACGAGCTGAAGCGTACGAGGGTCGCAAAATATTCACGGTTGCAACTGCACTTGCTTCATCTGTTAACCAGGATTGCTCCTGTTCTGGCTTGGAAGAGAGCGTGGCGTCGGTCCCAGGTAGCCAGGCCAGGTAGTACCAGGTAATTCAACTTTTTTAGTGCCAACTGTGTGTTGTCCTATATGTCGTGGTGACGTGCAAGTATCTGGACAGAGGTACGTCCCTGTGAGGCCAATTGAGGGTTTGGCCTCACCTTTTGGCCTCAGTACGTACTTTGTTTGCCCTTAACTACCTGAAGTAAAGCCATTCCCACGGGTATAAAAACCGACTCTTCCCCGACGTAGTTCGATACCTTTTTTTTCTCCTTCTTCTTCTGTATACTTACCTGCTTGAACGGCCCGGAGATCAAGAGAACCGGGCCGTGGTGCTGGGGGACCTGCATTGCACACACCGCGGCTGTGCCCCTCATCGTATGGTACTCCGCTGCGAGGCCGTACTGGGCTTATTTTTGCTTTCTTCTCTGTCATACACTCTTTTTCATTGTGGATTTTCGTCGCTGCGGGCGGCGACACGAAGAAGAAGACTGAAGACTGAAGACATGGTATGGGTCAGGTGTGGTGGGATGGTAGTCGCTGTGGAAGCTTCAGATGAGCGGGATGGGAGTAGTCATTGCTTGCTGCGGACGTGTCATGGGATGGTAGAAAAGGTGGTTAACTTGGAAAAGTGATTGTATCTCTCTTTTCTCTTCGTCCCGTTGTTCTGAACGAGGGCGCAAGCTACTGCCAATAGAATAGAAAAGCCAGGAAAAACCAAACGCCGTTTGATGCAAAGTGAAGCCTCCCCCCTAATTCAGGAAGCTTCGCGTCCTGGAGCCGAATGCTAAGGGTATCTGTCTTGTGGTAGTAGTAGTAGTAGTGAGAAGTAGTAGCCCGCCCGCCCATGTCCATCCATCCCTTTCTTCGCCGCCCATCTTATCTGATGATTTCTCCGCGCATGTTGTACTCCACAGCCTTCTTCTTCGCCTTCCCCGCGCCCCTCTTCTTGCGCGCCCCCGCGTCGGGGTCCATGTTGGTCTCGTCGATGGTGATCATGCCGTCTGCGTCGACGGTGATTTGCGGCCCCGCGCTGGCCCCGCCGCCGGACTGCTGGCCCCGCGACTTGCTCTTGCCGCCGGATGACGACGCCTGCGCGCCGCCGGGGCGGTCGCTGGGGTCCTCGAGGGCGGCCTTCTTGCGTGCCATGTCCGCTTCCTTCTGGGCCTTGGCCTTGGCCTGCTCGGCGTCGAACTCGACCTGCTGCAGGCGGTGCGCGGCCATGATGTCCTCGACGGGCTCGTACTCGGCCTTGGTCCAGGTCTTGTACTCCTCGAGGTCGATCTGGAGCTCCTTCTTGCCGACGAGGATGGCGTCGATGCGGGCGGGGGCGTGGCGCTCCTCGCGGTTGAACTTCATCTTGACGTGGCGGCGGTTCTTGCCGGGGAACATGCCGCTGATCATCTGGAAGTCGGTGCCGAACATGCGCAGGCCGCGGTAGAAGAGCTCCGTCTCGTCCTCGGTCCAGACGTTGGGGCCTTTCAGTTTGGAGCCGGTGCGGTAGCTGTTTTGCGTCGTGAGGGTGGTGAAGTCGTTTTCTTCAATCTCGAGCATGTCCTCGGCGTTGGCGTCGGCGATGGCGTGGCGGTCGAGGGCGAGGGAGTTTTGGTCCACGACGATCTGGCCGTCGATGATTTGGAATTGGGGCCCTGTCTGGCCCATGCTGGCCGAGGCGGCGAGTTGCGGTTTTGAGGCAGGTGCGGCGGGGGCCGGGGTGCCGTTGGCGCTGCGCGGTCCCGGGGTGCCGCTCTCGGAGGGGTCTTCGGTGCCGTTGCGCCTGCTCTTGAGCCGTTCCCTGGCCTTTGCCTGTTTCTCGCGGTGTCGCTCGAGGAGCTCGTCGTGCCGGCTGAACTTCTTGCCGATGCGCAGGTCTCGTGTGAGGTCGCCCATCGTGAGAACGCTCAGGTCGGCCTCCTGGTTCTCGGCATCCTCTGGTGTTATAGAGCGGGCTCGTCGGGGACGTTTTGGCTTGGGTTCCGCTCCTGCGCTGTCTTCCCCTCCATCGGTTGTTGCCGCCGCCGCCGCCGCCGCTGCTGCACCATCCTCCGCCGTCTTCTTTTTCCTCGGGCGGACCGGTCGCTTTGGGGCCTCGCTACCGTCTGCGGCCGTTGCGTCGTCCTTCTTTTTCCTCTGTCGCTTCGGTTTTGTGGCTGCTGCGCTCTCGCTGGCCTCTGCGGTCTCGTCGTCGTCTGCTTGGGGGGCTCGTTTCCTCGGTCGCTTGGCGGGGGCTTTTGACGGTTCGCTAGCAGGAGGGGCGGCAGGCGTTTCGACGGAAGGGACGACGTCGGTGGCAGAGGGGAGGGTGGCTGGAGGGGTTTGGAGTTGGGCGGGCGTTGACGTCTCGGCGGCTGGAGGAGGGGCATCTGCGGCGACAGTGGCCGACGTCTGTGTCGAAGCAGTCTCGCTGGTGGAGGTCTCGCCCGATGATGTCGCATTCTCTGTTGTCGCTTCGCTCTGTGCTGTAGGTTTTGACGCAGTCGCGGGCTCGCTGATGGGCTTCTGTGTTTGCGGCGTGGCCGTCTGTATCGCGTCCGAATTCGTCGATGGCGGGGTATCAGTGACCTGAACCCTGCCGGATTCTTTCATCCCTGCGGCATCGTCGACATTTTGCGCCGACTGACCGGCAGCCGGGATGGGGGCCTCTGACTGCGTCGCTGGTTCCGTGGCAGTCGTCGACGGGGCCCTTGATGGCTGGGAGGAGGCAGCACCTGGCGCTCGAGGACGGGCCATGGGCATTTTTGGCTTGAAAGCCATGCCTCCCTTCTTTTTGAACATGGAGCTCATGATGACGGTTCTGTTGAGGGTCCTCTAATTATCGATGTGGAAATAGCCTCATGGCCGGGTCTTTGGTGTGTGGTTGCGGACTGCAGCGAGTTGTTTCGTCGGAGATTTGGCTTGCGCAAGACTTTGATGAGCCGCGGGAGGGACAGGAGTGACTGACTGCGGGTGGGATAAGAAAAAAAAAAGGTAGATACGGGAGGGAAAAAGACGACCGACGATTAACCGGCTCCTGCGGGGCGCTTGATAACGAGGCCCCATCTGGTTAGCGTAAAGCTAGTCCTGTTTGAGAAGTGGACCGGGCTGGCTTGATCTCAGCAGGAGAAGAGACGTGAAGCGTCGGCAACCTCGAATTTTCACTCCTTGCCCAAGCATTGCCTCCCACCCCCCATCCTCTGCGCGAATTCGACAAGCCACGACCATCTCGACACCGCGCGTGGCCCGGATCAACGCGTAATCATCATCTGGCTTCATCATCCAGTCCCCTTCATCGCTTTCGCCGACCCGGTTGCTCGCGCTGTCTCAGCCTCTCTCTCTGCCTTTCTCATGCCTGTAGCGACTTCAGCCCCGACTGCCTCTCCGCGTCCGTCCACCTTATCCAAGATGGAGGACAGGAAGAGACCTCCCATCAGCACCGCTGAGGATCTCGCTCCTCCCAGCAAGCGACACCAAACCGTCAATGGAAGCAAGTCCAAAGGTGACAGCGGCGATACCGCCGAGGAGCATTGGATCGAGGTAAGTGTCACGAGACACGGTTTCCCAACACATCAAGTTTTCTCAACAATCAATGGACCCCTACGCGACCCCCTTCTGCCGTCAATGGCTGCGCGACATCACGATCATCGACAGCCCCTAGCCACGCCCAACACTGGCGGATCGCGGTCGACTGGTCTGGAATGGCCTTTCGGTCGGCGGCCGAGGGCGACGAGGCTGGCTGAAGACGATGCCGTCTCCCTGTCTTCCACCACACCACGCATCCGATTTCCCTCCCATACCATCTGCCTCTGGAGACGATCGCATGACGCGAAATACATGGAAAGGGCCCGAAGCTGATGAAGTGACTTCAGAATTACCAAAAGGGCGCCATATACAGGCAGCTGCAGGAAACAAAGAGGGAAAAAGCCGATTTCGAGTCGCGCGTCGAGCAGTTGCAGAAGAACCTCAACCATCGGGAGGATCACATCCGCATCATCGAAGCATGGTGGAAGCAGGTCGGTTTTCGATTGAATCCCTTGTGACTCGTGTGGCTGGGGCTGACTGTCGCAGGTATTGGAGGAGATGGAACAGCTCGTGGATCCTGCGCTACCACCACCGGCAGGCCCAACCAGTAGGTTTGCCCGTGATTGGATCGACACGGATTGCTGCTGACAATTCCAGGCCCCCCATACATTACTAGCACGCATTTTAAGGATAACGAAGAATTCCAACGGCACCTGGGCGACACCACCGCGGACATAAGGAAGCGAGCCGAAGCAGTCATTAACCGGATCGCAAGCGCCAGAGGTGAAATAACGCCAAACATCGCCGACTTGGAAACTAGAGTGAATAGCCTTCTCGCCCAACAGAAGGACTACCTGGTGAAGCTCGACCGAGCGAATCAGGAAAATGAACAACTATCAGAGGATCTCAACAAGGCCAGCCTGAGATTCTTTAAGGCGGAAAAGCGCATGGACCGACTTAAGAGCGCCCAAGTACAAAAGCTCGAGCAGCAGTTCATTGCTAGTGCCAAGCCGACGGCCGCTGGAGGAGAGAACGGCAGCGACAACGCTGAAGCGAATGGTAATGCCGCCGAGGCCTTGATCAAGTTCGAGGAGGCATCGGCGGTCGTCGCAAAGCAAAAGGAGCAGCTTGAGGCTGCGCAGGCCGATATCAAGACACTACAGGAGGAGAACTCGGCGCTCAAGGCGCGACGCGAAGGGCTCACCGATGAAGACTTCATTAGGACCGATGTCTTCAAGCAGTTCAAAAGCCAGAATGAGGACCTGATCAAGAGAGTTAACCACTTGGAAGCGACGAACAAGCAGCTAAAGGAGGAGGCTGAGAAGCTGCAGGCGGAGCGAACGGCTTTCCGAACCAAGCTGCATGATGAGGCGCAGGGGATGGTTATTGAACTGGAGCGGCAGGTTGAGGAGCGCGATGCGGATCTGACCCGAATTCGAGCCGCCCGAGACGAGTGGTACGCCAAGGCGAACATGCTGGAGACGCGAGAAAGGGAGGAGAAGCAGGCGCACCAGCACCTCAAGGAACTCACCGGGTCCCAACAAGATCGAATCACATCGATGGAGCTGGAGTTGCAGCGATTGAAGCCCGAAGACCAGCAGATGGCGGACCCAGACCCCGAACTGGATACCCTGCCCGCCGAAGAACTGCTGGCCAAGTATAAGAAGCTGCAGCAAGATTTCGAGTCTATCAACAAGGAGTTGCCGGCACTGCAGCAAGCGTACAAGCGATCCATGACCCTGGCACAGAAGAAGGTCATGGACTTTACCGCCCTCGAAGAGCGGGTCGCAGCAGCGCTCGCTGAGAAGCAAAAGGCCGACCAGAAGTACTTTGCAGTAAAGAAGGACGCCGACATGAGGGATAGAGAACTCGGTGTGCTCAGGAGCCAGCATCGCAAGAGCTCCGAAATCGTGTCGCAGCTAAAGGAAGTTGAGGCGCAGCACAGAGTTCTCATTAGCAACCTTGAAAAGCAGCTCTCCGACCTGAAGCAGGCGAACGCGGCCATGGCGGCGGAACACAAGAAGATGGAGGCAACCAGCTCCGACGCTGCGCGTCGCGCTGATTCGTATAAGAACCAAATCAACGAACTGTCGGGCCTCGTCAAGTCCCGCGATGCGGCCGTTGCTGCCGCAAGAGAACGAACGACGACTCAAGAAGCGGAGGTGGAGCGCCTCAAGGTGCGCGCAGACATGGTGCAGAAGGACAAGGACGAGTGGAAACGCAAGGCGTTGAGCAACTCGTCGGAGGAAGAGGAAATGCTCAGAGTAAGCTGGCCCCCCTGTTCCTGCCCAAGAATGCAAGTATCTAACAGATGACAGACCTTTGCACTATGTACTGTTTGCCGCAACAACTTCAAGGACACGGCCCTGAAGACTTGCGGTCACCTGTTCTGCCACCAGTGCGTGGATGACCGGATCAGCAACCGCATGCGAAAGTGCCCCAACTGTTCGCGGGCATTCGATCGGCTGGATGTTATGAGTGTCCACCACTAGCCCTTGGCAGTTTCGCTTCGCTTCGACGTCCGACGTATTTAATTTGAGAGCCCTGGGGCTTTCGACGCGCGGGCTGATGTTTCGACTACTTCGAACATGTTTGTGTGCCATATGGAATTTGTTTCGCAGAGCAAGGGGTTTCATGGCATGATACCTTGGGGTTGGCCCAGAGGATGTTTGACTTGGACACGATGGATTGCTGTACTTTTACGTGTATGGAAGACGGCCTGGACTGAGTATGTACATACTTTCGCCCCCTTTGAGGGTTTTCACAAGAGCAGGTGGCCGGCGAGAGGAGGACTGATGTACGAAAGCTGGAGTGCACAGGATAGATCTAGAATATCCTACCACTGACACATCCATACCAAGTATTTCTATGGAATTGTCTTCTTCGTGACGAATATCTACCTTCTGCTGGTCGAGCCAAAGCCGGTGCTCTCGTGTCGCGCAGAAGAGGTCGAAGACGAGGACGATCTGGTAGAGGATCTCGAAGGGCCAGCTCCCCACTGGTTCTCGTCGTAGCCCCAGCCGCGCTGTTCATTTCTGGCGGCGTTCCGTCCCTGGTAGTAACCCGCTCCGTACCCAGCAGCGCCGCCCGCTGCTGTCCCGGTCCAGAAACCAGGCCGCCATCCTTGCTGCGAATTGCTGCCAGAGGGCTTAGTCCCTGGGTACGGCGGCGGAGGATCGTTGTTATCCGGGCCGAATCCGGGATTCCAACCACCACCGCCGCCGCCTCCTCCACCTCCTCCACCACCCCCGCGGCGCCGGCCACCGGCCCTCCGGTTCTGCTCACCCGCCACACACGCCGAGTACACGATCCAGCCCAGGACAGCGAAGAAGAGAATGCCAAACAGGACGGCGCTCATGTCGAAATCCCCGTTCGCGCCGCCGCCGCCGCGGCCCAGGTCGGGATACCTGCGCTCGCCCTTGTCGGTGAGGGCGAGGCGGTACTCGACCCCGCAGCTGCCCTTGAGGACGTACGGGTCGTCTTTGGAGCTGTAGCCCTCGCAGATGACGTCCGTGGAGCCGAGCTTGAGCTCCTCGGGCAGCTGGGCGACACAGGACCACTGGATGTCCTCGGAGCTGTAGCCGGCGCCCTGGTTTGTGCAGCGCATGACGTCGATGGCGAAGAGGTCGCAGAGGGTCTTTGCGGAGAGGCATTTGAGCTGCGGGGCCGCGGGCGCGCGGCGGTGGGTTGTGAGGGCGCCGTTGCCGCGGAGGGTGAGGGATTGCACGTCCGAGAGGAGGATTGCGTTTTTTGGCTTGCTGGCTGCTGCGGCGAGGGGCAGCAGCAGCGAGAGGGTGAGTGAGAGGTGCATCTTTTTTTCTTGTCGGCTTTGGGGTGCCGGAGTGTCGAGTGTGTCCGTTAGTTGCGACGCTGGGGTCGCTTTTTCTCGGGGTTTGGGTGTGTCCCGTGTGGCGGGGGTTGCCTGAGGAAGTTGGCGATATGTCAGAGCATGAAGGTGAGAGGGTTTCAAGCTGGTTTTCCCTTTCTCAGGCTGTGTGGTGTTTTGGTATACGTCGACCGAATTATAGAGGAGTATGTGTCCAGTGAGGCAGAGTGAGGGTAAGGTTGAGGACAGATATGATGTTGGGACCAGGCTCCTCGCCCGGTGTAATTGGGGTGTTGTGAGGAGGCGACGGCGACGAGGTCGCGATGGGATTGGTCCCGTGGCGTCGGTGAAGGAGTGGCGTAAGTGTGGCGGGCGAGTAGCAGTGCGCCACATGTACGCAGTGGAGTGTGATTGGAGTCATTTTCGCTGTGGCGGTGCATTTATCTTATGTAATATTTGTTCCTTTTGTGCATGTTGAAGAATGCCGTCTTCTCTTCGAATGCAGTGAGGGAACAGCTAAGATTTAACATGAATTCTGTAGGTAGCGAAACTCAGGGAGATACAGAGGCTGCGAGATGCATGCAAACTATCGCATCAGCATACGCAAAATGCGATATTCAACGCCAAAAAAGCCAAGCTTCGTCCTTTGGACGTGAACATGGTCACTGCTGTGCTTCACTTTGCACATAGTAGGCCCAGCAGATCGCCAAGACGGGTCCCCTTTCTTTCCCATGCTGACAGCCCCCCTTTCCCCTTTCTCTACTAGACAGCCGAAAGGCAATCTGCCTGTTGTCATCTTTTTAGCGGGGTGTTGCAGCGCGGGAACGGTTTTTGCTCTTCTTAATTCTTCGGAGAACAACGATTTCCCGAGCTGTGGTCATCAAGCCTCTTCCTTGGCAGTTTGTCCCTCGACGTCCAGGGTAGGCATGTCGGGGCCGATAGGTGCACCTGAGATGCTGACAGCGCTAATCCGCCCTTCAAGTCCTTTTCACGGGAATGCCGCGCGGTCTCCCATCCCTACGGACGTGGAATTCTCTGGGAATCCCGTGTCTTGGGGTCTGCTCCGGTTTTTTTCTTTAGACTGACGATCGTCGTTCTGCTCGCTTTCGCTATCGTTTGTCTCGGAGTGCCTGCCGGTAAGGTTCCCACTTTTGCGGTTTTCTCGTTCACCTTCTTTTTTGCTCTTGGCTTCAGGAACGTTGGGAGGATCTCTGTCCAGCGGAACTCCACGAGGGACCCAGTGCTGGACATGTGAATCGTGGGTGCAAAATGTTCGTTGCGGAGATCAGATAATGCAGCTCGGGCTATTCTTCTGCCTGGCTTATGTATTGCGTGTGGTTCCGTTCCCTCTGCCGCGCCGCTCAACGTCTTTTGGGGGCCGTGCTGTACATGAGCGCGCCTGTCGAGTCAGCACTGCGCAGGAGGAGGGACTTTGGTTGGCTTGTTCCAGGGCTTTTGGTATAGACGTCCGGAGAGTTTGTCCGAAGCTGACTTGGGATTTTCGGACGACGGCTGGGAACTCCGCGAGTCGGTACCGAGACGGCGTTGGTGTGCGGCAGCTGATGTCTGGGGCTGAAGGTGTCACGGGCCAGCAAGGAGACTGAGTTTGTTGTCGGCAACTCGATAAAGAGGATAAAAATGGTAGCTGCAACGGAGAAGATGACAGTTTCGGAAGAGAATCAAGAGAGAAGGCGACGCATATGATGATGGACGGCCTCGAGATAAACGACGCAGAAACAGGCAATGGCAGAGACAGGACACTGGCAGTATCAACAACCGTAGCATCTCCATACCAGGAGCTATTCAGTGTTCGTTCACAACCTTGTTGGGTAATCGGCATTTGGATCGCAAAGTTCAACAACTAAAAGGGTTCCTCCAGCTGGACCTTACAAGGTCATGCAGCAATTTATATACCAGGAGCAACTGGGCTTATGCCTGGACGTCGACGAACGTACTGACCAACTGCTAATCCGGCAGTTGAAAAGTCAAAAATAACACACAATCCCAACCATGTACATCAAGACCTTGAAGCACATGCGGGAACAGCTTGCACGCAAGGCGAAGCTTAAGGAAATCTACGCACCCTTCGCCAACCTTCAGAAGGGATCCGAGGAGTACGAGAGACTGGCTACCTCGGGCAGGGTATGGGAAGACTATTTTCAGCCCAGCGACAGCCGCCGGCTGGGATACGTAGACTTGCAGCAGGAGTTTAACGGTTTGCTAGAGAGGATCGATGACTTGCGAGGCAGGCTGCCGCTCCTGGAGCTCGCCAGGAAGCTGGTCCCTCGCTATGCGCAGCAGTCCGTCATGATCGAGCATAATCCGTTACAGGTCGTCGATGCGGTTCGCATCTTTGAGCAGTTGAAGTTTGGGCAGAGGTTCGGGCCGGTGGGGATGCTCTCGATGCCATCAACTAAACTCCTCGAGCTCGCGGAGCCGGACGAGTGTTCCGCGACGGCCGAGCTGCGGAACCACATCATCGCCTCGCAGTGGATCGCCGACAATACGACCGCGAAGCTTCACACTTCAGGCATCACGGAAACCGAGATGCGGGACCTCGCGGCGCTGTCGATCAAGGGCACCGCCTCCGAGGCCACCGCGTACGGCATGGCATGGGGCGGGCCGGTGCCGCTGGGGGCATACCGGACGCTGCCGGTCGCGGTGCGGAGCAGCCCGCTTGTCGTGTTCCCGTACCCGCAGGAGGTGCCGGCTTGCGTCCGGCGGTTCTTTGCGTGGCGGGACGCGCAGCATGCGGCAGGACTGCTTCACCCGCTTGTACTGGCGTGCCAGATGACCGCGTACTTTGCGAGTGTCCACCCGCTCCCCGACGGGAATGGGCGCGTCAGTCGCATGGTCATGCAGGATTACATGGCGCGGCAGGGCTACCTGCCCGCGATCCTCCGACCCGAGGGCGCGCTGGAGAGAGAGGGGTATATCCGGATGATACGCGGCGCTTGCGAGGGGAGGCCACGGGAGTTTGTGGCGGCGGTGCTTGAGGCTCAACTTGCGCTCATCGAGGGTCATCTGAGGAGGAAGAGCGGTGACGGCGACGCTTGAGGCTGGTGGTGGTAGAGGACGGTAGGATGGCAGCAGAGATAGACGAGATAGGGCAGGAAGGAGTCATGAAGCTATTCCAGCTAGTTTCGGCCTGTGACTGTCCACCTGCTCTTGCAACGGACAATCTCGATACCCTCTGTCGATACATTCTTGGTTGATGTGAGTAATACTTCATTACCATCATGCTGTGCCGCCCCCCGTGAATCACCGCTGTTTGATGATAGAACAAATGTTTCCGAGATGTCAGCAGTTGTCTCGGTGACCCGTTGCCGTCGTTATTAGCGCTGCCGGTTTGCCCGCCGTCGCTTACATCGTACATTCGTACATTCCTTTACGCCCAACTTCGCATTGGAATGCGAGCGCAAAAGCGATTGGACAATCGTGGTTCCTGTTTTTTTGCTACTAAACTGACGGCGGATCCAATCGCCAAGAGTTCGATATGGAGTGACTCTCTCTCGTGGCGATCGGTAGCGCGTGGTGACTTGTCCCAAGTTAGCAAGCACTTCGGTGCTAGCACATGTTACATTTCCGTTTAGATTGTTGCATCGCTTAGATGGGCGGACGCCACGCCGGGATTGACAGGGAAGGCCTCAACCCCTGTCCCCCTTCTGGAAGACTTTGTACGTAGCTAGGTACCTTAGGCTTATCCGAACTCTTTTGATTTGGTTCACCGCGTATCGCCGTAATCTACGCGTATTCCCCAGTGTCATGTGTCTGCAAATCGTAGTGACTTGTGAGAACCCCTCTGAGTACATGACGATGCTATTCAGGCAACATCCTCGTCCCGGAGTTTAGCAACTCTCACCCGATATCCTCACAATGCTGAATGAAATGTTGAGACGATGGTGTTATCTGGCGGCAGCCCACCGCTTCCCGGCACGAGGGAACCTTATGCCCAAAGTCCAGATCGTCCCGTCCGTAAGGAAAGGAACGGGGGTGATTGGTCGAAAGCTTGTTCCTGAAGACCAACACCCCTCTCAAACTCAGCACAGCAAAAGAGACCTTCGGACAATAAGTGACAATCATTCATATGTCAATAACTAGAGGCGTTTCTTTCTTCTCGGATGGTGAAGCAATAGTCGTCGCAATGGTACGGCCACGCGGGAAGAGTAGGAGAGCTGGTAACCGCGCCAAACGCCCAGCGCCCAGACGGAGTCTTGTCCGTTGGTGGCACAGGCAGGTGTCACCGACAGGTCTGACTCTCTTTGGAACTTTTAGACTTGTTGGTGCCAGTGCCAAACCTGCAAGCCTCCTTTTCTTTGCGCACCCGCATCGTCGGGCCCGAGAGCAACGTTATCGCCGGCGCACGATTGCTGTACTTGTGCAGGGAAACGGGCATCCTACTAGAGACCTTGTTGCCGGGGGATTTCGAGTCCAGGGGGGGTTTCTTCTATTTGTGTTCCCTTTTTTCAAGTTGCATCGGTATTTTCCAGCAGTGTCAAAGTAGGAACAATGTGTGAGTGAGACCTGCTTGCGCATCTCAGATTCGAAAAACCCCACCGGTTGTCGCAGATATTCTGGAAGCGAAATCTTTCGGGCCAGCTCTGGGGAGAGCAGGAAATGAAGACGACCGGATTTCGGGACAGTCGAGAAGCCCGAGGGAGGGGCAGGAATAATAACGAAGCAGTGCTTCAGCTTAGCAGAGGCGTGGAGGAGAGGAGCCCGCCCCAGCTGCGGTGCTGCGAGGTGGTAAGCGAGTGCGGCTAGTTTGGCTGACTCGACTAGGGTGGCGGGAAGGGGGTACCGAGGGCGGCGAGACGGGACGGGCTTAGTGGCTTTTTGCTTGTTTCTGGAAGGAAAAATGGAGGATGATGATATGATGGCGGGGGAACTTTTTTTCTGTGTCACTCTTGTTGTGTTGCGAGTGATGTTATTGGGCGCCTTTTTTGTCATGACCGAATGAGATGTACCAGCCAACTCTACCACATGCTGTGCGTCACATACGGATACTTTTGAGAGATAGAGATAAACTGGATGGCAAGGACAGTCCGAGGGAGCGGAGCGGACTTTGTGTGGTCGATCCTGGATGTTCACTGTCCAAGACCCAAGTCTCTGGGCGCCTACGCTTGGGACCTCGGATCGAGTGAGAGAGAGCATGTTCGGAGCTTGAATCCGTCTGTTCTTCAACGAACCTTTCAACCCACGGGCGGAGGAGTAGGAGGGCCAGAACCAGCTTTTTTCGTCGCATGTGTGGCCACACACCCTCACGCTCCCCAACGGGCAATTGTCAATTGTCACAAGCAGTTGTTCTACCAGCCAGGCCCCTGGAGGACAAGCGAGATGGCGGCAATTCAAAGAATGGACATCGGCTGAAGACAATGCTTAGTGTTTTTGATGATACGCATATCAACTTCAGGTAATACAGAGTACAGAATGGTTTCCCCAGAATTCGACTAGTAAGATGGAAAGCAGGCAGACAAGCAATGGGCAACATGGCTAATGTGCCCGTTTGAATCCCGGGCCCCGGTCCTCGCACTTCTCGCAACCCCGGACGTGGAGAATGCAGCAAAGTACGGATACCAAGCAAGTACGCATAGCTTGTCCTGTAGAGGCTAACGGATGCGCCTCACATCAGATACTGCGTATCGCTTCCCCATCTATCTCACCGGGCAGGCAGTCAGAACTCCGCCTTACGGTCTGCCGTAGTACGTGTGACTGCTCTTTGCGTATCTTCAAAGTCTTACTCAACCACCGCAGCGGGTCATCAGGTTGGAAATGTAGTGTATCTATCCGCCAGGTAAGCCATCCATCCACCTAGGCAGAAGAAGTAAGATACGACCGTTACGACGTCTGCATGGCCGTATGACGAGGCCGAGTATGACTCTTGTTGGATTGCGGCGCAAACAGTGGAGGCTAGTGTCAGTTCGGGCAGCTGAGAAAGTGCGAGGTGATTAACCGCGAGGGCAAGACTACGGATCGGCTGCATTCCGCCGCCTTCTTTCTCCGTGCTGCTGGCTTCCTACTCGTCGACCCCGGGCCTTCGAGGGTGGCCTGGAGTGTCCCTCGCTGCCCCGACCCGAGGAGGGTCACGGTGGTCCACCCCAGTCCAACACCACCTCACCACCTAAGGTACCTTATCCTGCGAGGTGAAGACTCGAAAGTCGGCCCAGTCCAGCTCCGTCCACCGGCAGGGTATATCTCAAAAGTCCCACCCCAGTCCTGTCCTGGCCAGGGTTGCAGGGGCTCTTCTTCCTCTCCGCCTAATCGTATCTGCCCAGCTACAGCATCCAGGTCCATACGGAAAGTACATACTATCCGTACCACTAATCCCTATCCTGGCCTGCACCCCGGGTGGAAACGCCTCTGTTTTCCCTCTTGTTTTTATTAATGATTGAAGAAGAAGGCACACGCCCTACCTTGCCGATAGCGAACATCGTCTCTCTCTTCTCTCATTCTCGGCCCTCCTGCTGATTGGATTTGATTTGGTTTGCCTGCTGCGGTTCCTTCTTTGATCCCCAAGGACGATCCCGATCGCTGCAAATCTTTTCTTGGCTTTCCTTCCACTCCCACCACTCTTACTGCCATTCTTTCTTCCTTCTCTTTTTTCCCGACTTGGTCTGGGGTTTCGCAGCATATCTGCGAGCAATAATTCAAACCTTTCGGCGCCGTCGCCAAGCCAACAACACCAACAACCGCATGCGATAAGCGCCGTCCCGTCCCACTCACTCGGAGCTCGAGCTCGGCCTGCCCTTACTTACATAACTCGCGACGACGACATCACCACTTTCGGCCCGCAACACGCCTGCGCCTCCCAAGCTGCTTCAGACGAAACAACCGCACAGCTTGCGCGCGGCGCACTCTCGCGCAACGAGCGCGCTCTTATAATCCCCCCAACAGTAGCTCTCCTCGGCTCTGCTAGGAGCTGCCCACACCCACCACCATGGCCCCCGAAAACGAAAAGTCCGTCAGCGAGAAGCCGGCGGTCGAAAAGGCCCCCAGCAACGGCGGCCACTCCTCCGACAGAGCCTCCTCCAACGGCGAGTCGACAGAGGTGGATGCGCCTGGCCAGCCCAAGACCAAGTCCGTCGCGCTCGAGAAGGCCGATTCCAAGGTCGTTGCGCCCAAAGAACCGAACGATGACCCCTACAAGCACCTCCCCGAGCACGAGGCCTCGATCCTCAAGCGCCAGGTCACCACGCCCGAGATCAAGGCCGGCATGCTCACCCTGTACCGCTACTCTTCAACGAACGATCTCCTCATCCTCGCCGTTTCGTCCTTCATGTCCATCGCCGTGGGCGCCGCCCTGCCGCTCATGACCGTCATCTTCGGAAACCTGCAGGGCACCTTCCAGAACTACTTTAACGAATTCCCGCCCACCGACGACGCCAAGAGCACATTCAAGAGCGAGATGGCCCATTTGGTTCTGTACTTTGTCTACCTCGCCATTGGTGTTTTCGTGGCGCAGTATGTCACCACGGTTGGCTTCATTTGTAAGTGAACCCCTGCCGGGAGGATGCAAGCTTATTGCTAACACGCCGAATCAGACACGGGAGAGCACATTAGCGCAAAGATTCGCGAGCACTATCTCGAGAGCTGCATGCGTCAAAACATTGGTTTCTTCGACAAGCTGGGTGCTGGAGAGGTCACCACTCGAATCACCGCCGACACGAACCTGATCCAGGATGGTATTTCCGAAAAGGTCGGCCTCACCTTGGCCGCAATTGCGACCTTCATCTCGGCCTTTGTCATTGGTTTCATCCACTACTGGAAGCTCACGCTCATTCTGCTGTCCACCGTTGTGGCGCTGCTTCTGAGCATGGGAGGTGCTTCATCCTTTATCGTCAAGTACAGCAAGCAGTCGATCGAGTCCTACGCCCACGGAGGCAGTCTTGCCGACGAGGTCATCAGCTCTATTCGCAACGCCGTGGCCTTTGGCACCCAGGACCGCCTGGCGAAGCAGTACGACGAGCATCTGACCAAGGCCGAGTTTTACGGCTACAAGGTCAAGGCCACGATCGGTGTCATGGTTGCTCTCATGATGACCATTCTGTACCTCAACTACGGTCTAGCTTTCTGGCAGGGAAGCAAGTTTCTCATCGACGACGGCATCAAGCTGTCCAACATCCTGATTATCATGATGTCCATTATGATCGGTGCCTTCAACCTCGGAAACGTCGCCCCCAACGTACAGGCCTTCACCACCGCCATCGCTGCGGCTGCTAAGATTTACAACACCATCGACCGTGTTTCTCCCCTGGACCCGTCCAGCGACGCCGGCGAGAAGATTGAGAAGCTTGAGGGTACGATCCGTCTCGAGAACATCAAGCACATCTACCCGTCCCGCCCCGAGGTCACCGTTATGGAGGATGTTACCCTCACCATTCCCGCTGGAAAGACCACGGCTCTTGTTGGCGCGTCTGGTTCTGGAAAGAGTACAATCGTCGGTCTCGTCGAGCGCTTCTACGACCCCGTCCGCGGAAAGGTGTTCCTCGACGGGCACGATATCAGCACCCTGAACTTGCGCTGGCTGCGTCAGCAGATGGCTCTTGTCAGCCAGGAGCCCACTCTCTTCGGAACCACCATTTACCAGAACATCAGGTACGGACTGATCGGCACCAAGCACGAGAACGCCGGCGAGGCGGAGCAGCGCCAGTTGATCGAAAACGCCGCCAAGATGGCCAATGCCCACGACTTCATCACAGGTCTTCCCGAGGGTTACGAGACCAATGTCGGTGAGCGCGGTTTCCTGCTTTCTGGTGGCCAGAAGCAGCGTATCGCCATCGCCAGAGCCGTCGTGTCTGACCCCAAGAGTGAGTTTCCCTGGATTCATGACAAAGAATTCTACTAACTTTCCCAGTTCTCCTTCTCGATGAGGCCACCTCCGCTCTTGACACCAAGTCTGAGGGTGTGGTTCAGGCAGCTCTCGAGGTCGCCTCTGAGGGCCGCACCACGATCACGATTGCCCACCGTCTGTCAACTATCAAGGATGCCCACAACATTGTCGTCATGTCCAACGGAAGAATCGTCGAGCAGGGAACCCACGACGAGCTTCTCGAGAAGTCGGGAGCCTACTACAACCTCGTCAGCGCCCAGAACATTGCCCGCGTCAACGAGATGGATGCCGAGGAGGAAGCCGCCATTGACGCCGAAGATGACGAGCTCATCCGCAAGAAGTCCCGCGTTTCCGAGAAGGGCGATTTCGTTCCCGACCCCGAGGACAACATTGCCGCCAAGCTCGCGCGCACCTCCACCACCAAGTCCCTGTCCAGCATTGCTCTCCAGGGCAAGAAGGAAGACGGCGAGGTTAAGTACGGCCTCTGGACTTTGATCAAGCTTATTGGCTCGTTCAACAAGCAGGAATGGCACCTGATGCTCGTCGGTCTCTTCTTCTCCATCATCTGCGGTGGCGGTAACCCCACCCAGGCCGTCTTCTTCGCTAAGCAGATCATGACCCTCTCGGTCCCCGTCACCCCAGAGAACGCCCACCAGATGAAGAAGGATTCCGACTTTTGGAGCGCCATGTACCTCATGCTCGCTGGTGTTCAGTTCATCGCCTTCGTCATCCAGGGTATTCTGTTCGCCAAGTGCTCCGAGAGACTGGTTCACCGCGTCAGAGATCGCGCTTTCCGCACCATGCTTCGCCAGGACGTTTCCTTCTTCGACAAGGACGAGAACACCGCCGGTGCGCTTACCTCCTTCCTCTCGACCGAGACGACCCATCTTGCCGGACTCAGTGGTGTTACTCTGGGCACATTGCTCATGGTCTCTACCACCCTGATTGCTGCCCTGGCTCTCGCTATCGCCATCGGGTGGAAGCTGGCGTTGGTCTGCACGGCGACAATCCCCATTCTCATCGGCTGCGGTTTCTTCCGTTTCTGGATGCTTGCGCATTTCCAGCGCCGCTCCAAGACCGCCTACTCCAACTCTGCCAGCTACGCGTCTGAGGCCATCTCGGCCATCCGCACTGTCGCTTCGCTCACTCGCGAGAAGGACGTCATCCAACAGTACCAGGCTTCGTTGGCTGTCCAGCAGCGCGCGAGCTTGATCTCAATCCTCAAGTCCAGCTTGCTCTTCGCCGCCTCGCAGTCCTTCATGTTCCTGGCCTTCGCCCTCGGTTTCTGGTACGGCGGTACTCTCATTGCCGACCTCGAGTACAACATGTTCCAGTTCTTTGTGTGTTTCTCGGCCGTCATCTTCGGCGCCCAGTCTGCCGGCTCCATCTTCTCCTTTGCCCCCGACATGGGCAAGGCGCACCAGGCCGCCAACGAGCTGAAGATCCTCTTTGACCGCAAGCCCACCATCGACACCTGGTCCGAGGACGGCGCCGCCCTCGACTCCGTCGACGGCACGCTCGAGTTCCGCGACGTCCACTTCCGCTACCCCACCCGCCCCGAGCAGCCTGTCCTCCGCGGGCTGAACCTGTCGATCCACCCTGGCCAGTATGTCGCTCTCGTCGGCGCGTCCGGCTGCGGAAAGTCCACCACCATCGCCCTGCTCGAGCGCTTCTACGACCCCCTGTCCGGCGGCATCTACATCGACGGCAAGGAGATCAGCTCCCTCAACGTCAACCAGTACCGCTCCTTCATCGCCCTCGTCAGCCAGGAGCCCACCCTCTACCAGGGCACGATCAAGGAGAACATCCTGCTCGGCGCCGCGTCCGAGGTCACCGACGCGGCCATCGAGCACGCCTGCCGCGAGGCCAACATCTACGACTTCATCGTCTCGCTGCCCGAGGGCTTCAACACCGTCGTCGGCAGCAAGGGCGCCCTCCTGTCCGGCGGCCAGAAGCAGCGCATCGCCATCGCGCGCGCGCTCATCCGCGACCCCAAGATCCTGCTCCTCGACGAGGCCACGTCGGCGCTCGACTCCGAGTCGGAGCACGTCGTGCAGGCCGCCCTCGACAAGGCCGCCAAGGGCCGCACGACCATCGCCGTCGCCCACCGTCTGAGCACCATCCAGAAGGCCGACATCATCTACGTGTTCGACCAAGGCCGCATCGTCGAGCAGGGCACCCACGCCGAGCTGATGAAGAAGAACGGCCGCTACGCCGAGCTGGTCAACCTCCAGTCGCTGGAGAGGAACCGCTGATTCGGTTAGAGTCTGAATTTGAGAGGAAAGAGAAAAGAAAGAAAAGTGCATATGCCAGCGGAGGTCCCCATTGCGTTGTCTCCTGAGATATCCGGATCGAAGACCTCGATCCATGTCTATTTCTGCATTGTTTTGGCGTTTTGTTGATTTTTTTCGGGGCAAGATGGCGGGAGATAGAACTTGGCCATGATACCTATCGTTGTCTCAATCGTGAGACAGATTACTACTACTACGCTTTGCTCACAAAAGGGGGGCTTTTACTGTTGACGATCACACGAGAAAAAAGAGATGTATGATCTCAACGTGTTTTTGCTGTAGCCTTTGGTTTTTTTAATGGTCTAGGGTTGAGAAAGTAGACTCCCCTCCCACTTTGTACGGTGGTCAGATAGACATAATTCCAATCATTCAAGATGACCGTGTTCTCCTGTTGCATTGTGAAGACTGTTAGATGGCATGTAATGTTCTTATGACAGGCGTCGACGGGGTGTGTTGACAGAGACTAGTACGTGGGCTCAGGATGGCCGTCCACCTATGGGCCTTGCTTGGTATATAAACCATTTATCTTTCGAGTCGGAAGAGATGTTTAGCAAGATGAAGCGCCATGTTTTCCGTGCAAGCTTTCCCCTACAAGGCGGCTGACCTCCCGTCTCGCTAATGGATGGTAATCTGGGTTTCGATAGAACAGGTCGCTCCGTCGAAGTACCGATTCCCTTCATTTTCGTCGTCGTGAGCTTTCTCGGTCGTATTCGTTTTGGCTGATCCGTGATTATGAGCAGCTGTAGTCGCTTGATGAGCCTTGAGCGCCGTGTTAGTCACTTGTGGCCTATTTAAATCAATTTCCTATCCATTGAGAAGACATCCAGCAAATGTGGTAGTAAGTGTGGTAGTTTTCACAGTTGGCTACAATCTTACCCAGACAAATAACATCCTGGTATAAAATGCATTGTGAATCTGGGGTTTCGGACGGACGCCGTCGATTTGATGACGCCCGGATTTCTTTAGTTCTATCGCTTGGTTGCGTCTTGGCTGTGTTCATTCATGGTTTATTCGTGAATTCTGCAAAGGTGTCCGAGAGTTCCCCGAGTCTTGGGCGATGCGCTATGGCGGCTGACGGGGGAGTCTGTTTGAGGAGTGGATGGTGTTACCACAGAAGTCCACGCGACGCTCTTTCTCGTTTTGGTCGAATTGGTTTACACTCTAGCAAGATGTCTTGCTTCTCGGTTGGCTTTTATATTCCACTAGGCGGCTTCAAGTCGCGGTTCCGGTGCCATGGTAGTTGATAGTCCCGTATAAATTGTGTTGGAAAGGTTTGAGCTCGAGGGCCCAACAATGTCGTCTTTGAGTATAGCTCTCTTTCAAATCAAGGGCAGGATCCGACAGCCCTCCATCTTAAGCCGGAGCATCATGTCGTGGCTCTAGCAGCAGGCAGATGCGCCGTGCATGTACTCAACCCCTGTCTATCACCCTCTTTCTTCATCGTTTCCGACTGATGAGAAAATACCTATCTGGCCGAATAGCATCTCGCAAGCATGAGAAATCATTATTTGATGTGTCCGGCGCGCCGACTTCGTTTCCGCCCTGGAAAAACCTCCTTTGGTCCATTACGCATGCCAGAGAACGAAAGTTTGTGACAGATTGTGCTGTTTCAGGGACAACTACAAAGCAGATGGGTGCCATATTATATCTCTTCGTGGAGCACAAACCGCTCAATGTCGTATTCTGAGCCGTCGACTCTCGGCCGCAGAGGCGGATACTGTAAAAGGGAGGCAGAAAGCTTCGACGATCTGGCGGTTCAGGAAGGCAGATGGATTGACTACCACCACTTTGGTGATGCGAGACTCGTGGGAACTTTCGATTTTGGGCCTTTGTGGACAATACTTAAAATGGCCCAAAAGCTCGCCCTGGTCAGGACACCAATTAGGGCGTTCATTTCGAGGACGACTTTCGTGATAGAACGTCTCTGCACGGTAGCCGTGAAATAATGCTGAGGTCGGAGGAGCTCCAAAACTCTGGCTTGCCTTACTGAATCTCGGGGCCTCACTCGTCCGTCTTCCTCTTTGACTGAATATGAAGATTATTACGCCAACTTATTCCGCGCTTATTGCTCTGACTTGCTGGATTCATTCAGCTGAAAACGGGCCCTCAGCTGCGTGCCACTGCTCATGGAGGAAGCCAGTCTGCAATTTCCAACAACCTAAGCAGCGTACCGAAAGATTTCTGTGTGGAACAAAAAGCACCACTCCGTAACCGTCCGCTTTATAAATCGTCAATGCCATGACCTAGAGGCGGATAGTATAAAGGGAAGTAGGAAGATCGGTAGCTAAGTAGTCTGAGAGGACAAGATGGACTGCCCTTTCGGCTTGAGACCGATGGAAACACTTGGATTTGAATGTTTCTGTGAAATCGTTGCATTGACGTGACACGAAAGCCCGCCCCAGTCGGAACACCTCCCTCGGTCACTAATCATGTCGTCTTGTACTGCCGGTAGTATGTTCGTTCACAATGCGTCACATAAGCACTCTTCAACGCTGAATTGACTTCCTCATGAGGCGGCGGCAACACGTCCAAGGCTGATGGTCCCTTGCCTTCCTTGATTTCATAGATTCTTATTCCAGCTGCTCGTTACAATCCGGCTTTAGCGCCTCACGGAGCCGGTGGGATATTAAAGTCATTCCGGGCCTAGAATCTCAATCCCGGGCCCGTACCTGCAGTTAAACGTCCGCCGTCCGCGGCTTGCCAAGCCTGCGGAGTTTGGAAATCCGATCCTTAAGCCCACTTACACGATGGTCACTTGCAGCCGACTTACTCCTTGACGGTTATTCGAGAACAGCATAAAAGGGCAACCGCGGCCTTGACTCTCGAGACTTTGGGTATTCAGGCATAACAGTGTGCTCCCATTATGCAACTTGAATAACATCGAAGAAAGTCTCACCCGCGGCCAAAAAGGTTCAAAAGCAGACAATATCCGCCAAACGAGTCGCCCTCATAACAGGCGCCAACACCGGCATCGGCTACGAGACCATCAAAGCGCTCCTCTCCTCCGACACATAATACCACATTCTTCTCAGATCCAGATCTACGGAGGAGGGCGCGGCCGCCGCCGCGCAACTCCGCGACGACGTCCCCTCCACGGCGAGCACCCTCGAAGTCGTCCAGATCGACGTCGACAGCGATGAATCGATCGCCCGCGTCTTTGAGCTCGTCCAGTGGAAGCACGGCCGCCTGAATTACCTGGTGAACAACGCTGGTAAGATGATGCCTTGTTCGCATCCTTGAAGACGCTTTGATTTTGACTTGGCCAGGTTGCGCTCTCACCGAGCCAGACATGCCCCCCCCCCCCGCGAAGCCTTCAAGGCCATGTACAACACACACGTGTCGGGCCAGCACGTCGTGACGCTCCGCTTCGCGCCGCTGCTGATAGGCCCCGACGATCCGCGCGTGCTCTTCCTCACCAGCGGGACGGCCCACCTCGCGCGGTTCGCTGAAGAGTTCTGGCCCGGCGAGGCGCCCGCGGCCGGGTGGCCGAAGCCGGCAAGCCATTTTGCGCCGACGGGGTACCGCGTCAGCAAGACGGCGCTGAACATGCTCGTCTTGGCGTGGCACTGGACGTTGAAGGCGGACGGGGTGAAGGTTTGGGGGGTTTCGCCGGGACAGTTGGCGACGAACCTCGGCGGGGACCCGGGGTTGTTGAGGAAGCTGGGGGCGGGGGATCCGAGTCTTGGAAGGCTGCTTGTTAGGAAGGTGCTGGAGGGGGAGAGGGATGCGGATGCGGTTAGGATTGTGAACCAGACTGGGGTGCAGTCGTGGGAGGCGTCGCGGGGCGTCTTTGTATACTCTGAGCATGGTGTAGGTATCTTTACGTAGCTTCCCTTCCTTGACATTCCCCTGCAAGATCTTCTGAAGTGCTCTGAATAGTGTCCTGCTTCTTGTCGTCGTCGTCGTCGTCTCTCTCTATTCTTCACGTATGTAGAAGTGTATAAGCCAGTACGACGTCTCTCACGATTCTCCGTAACCAAGCTCTCCGCCCGTTATGACACACCATTCGAGGAATCTGATCATGGAAGAGCTTGTGGAGACTCGACATGCGATTGTGTCTGGATGTGAGGGTTCAACTATACCCCATCGCAATGGAATATATACACGTACCAAACTTTCGAAGAGCACGTCTGCGGCGCATCCAGGAATTGGCTATATAAACACTCTCCTGTCGAAGGCACATTGACGACACCAGCAATCCGGGAGTCTTCCCGGAGGAGAACTTCCTTCTGTGGGACATCTCCATCACAACGATCGACTCTCTTATCCGCTACGAAACATTAAATACATCAGGAACGAAACTTGATCGCGACGGGACTAGTATGCCGTCGTCCCTGATCGTCTTTGGATGATACTTGTGTGTACCTTATACATGCCTGTATGGAGGAGTAGCCGCCATGAGTGACGTTGAGACCGTGGCAGAGATGCCGACTTGACAGTCTGCCGTGCAAACATTGTCGCCCTTAAAGAGAGAAATAAGCTAGCTAGGAGCTACATTGGCATGGCACATCCTGCGAATTCGCTGAGATGAAGTCGATCCTTTGAATATCGATTCATGTTGAGACTCAGGTTTTCTGGAGAGCTAAGGTCCTCGTCACCTCCTCAACTCAACCCTCTTAAGCCAGGGTGACTGGATATCGCCGGCACTTCAATTAACAGTTCGCTTGTGACGCCTCACTGACCATTGAAAATTGTCACTGTGGCCCGAAGGAACAAGTTTTTCTCCTCTGAAAGGATGCGCGGGACCTCACGGTCATTGGGTTCTCAGGGGAACCGACCAAGGCAGTAAATCGGTCCGTCTTCTGTTCAACTCCACTTCAGACGCCCTGGGATTGAACACGGTAGTTGCATCGACATGCAGGATTCAAAGTCTCATGCGAGCCATACCATCACAGTCGTGCTCACCTGTTCTTCTCATATCTCGACGCTCTAGCGTGTTGTGTTACAGCAACAAGGACCCCAGGACCCCACAACATCAGCCTTGTGAGCCAGCGCAAGATCATTAGGGATCTGGACTCCCAGATCTGATGCTAGGCTTCCCGCTCGATATTGTTATCTTTGGAACACAATGCGTCTGCAGCGTCACCGATCACCGGCGTGGGGGCGAGTCAATCCTTCGTCCTTCTGGAAACACAAACATGCGCACGTCCAAACGAGAATCCCTCAGGCCCTTGCAAAGAGCCGCAATGCCAAGGAGCGTGCTGTCCGGGATATTTTGGTTGTTTGTGGTCTGTGGGCGGGACAGCCCGGACTGAGCCCCGCTCGACCCCGACGCGCGGCCGTCACACGGAGCTCGCGTGGAGTCTATCGGTCCTTGTGCCCGGGTGCCGCGCGGATGCGATCGCAACGCTACACGGACGAACATAGGGCTGCCGTCTGTTATTGTTCGGCAACACGATGACGACGACATGGTATTTGAGCGGCTGCTCGGCCTGTGTTCGCGGCGTGGCTGAAACATTAGTTGAGGACATGATGTGAAGCAAAGGCTCGGAGTGTTTTTGGGGAAGTCAACGACTGTTTCGTCTCGGCAGCTTTGGAGAAGCTGTCAGGGAGCAGCTCATGTCCTCACTTCGGGTCAGGTTTAGACAACGCCATGTCGTGAATGCCTCCCTGCTCGAAGGGATACTGCCGGCGTCAAAGTCGTGTCGTCAGGTCGTTCGCATCTGCCCATGTCCCACAAGGTATGCGGGTGAGACCTGTCTGAGTTTCAGCGAGGACCGCAAGCCGGCTTGCCGACTTTGGCTCCCAATTCGTCCGCCCGAGTGTGGCGGAGGATTTAGCCGGCAGCTGTGTCTCGGTGACTTCGTGTTGTGAACTCACCTTGTTTGATGTGGTCACTCAAAAGCATTGTTGTGATTCTTGAGCCTCACCTGCACGATACATCGGGTAGTACGCAAGCAGGGCGAAGTTGTATCAGGTTGCCGCTGAGCAACATCGCCTCAGTCGTCTCATGTCTGTGGAACATCTGTGCGCGCCGACGGACAATAATTCAAGCTCTGGAAGGGGGATACGGTCTAGACCCAGCCCGACTCAACCATGAAAGCTGTGCTCGTCCAGCCATGAAAAGTCGATGATCACAACCTTGTTAGGTTTGGCCATGATGGGCGTTCAACGTGGTTGGAATGCTGGCGTGGAGCACACTTGACGAGGATATGCGAGCCCGAGCTGCCGTCGACGCGCAGTCAACGCGCCGTCCTTGCCGATCTCCAGTAACTCGGGTCGCTGGACGGGGACCCGGCAACCCGAGCAAGACCATTGAAGCCGGATAGCCCGAATAGGGGCAGTGATATCATACCGCGGCCCGACTGATCACATCAGCTTGCTGCATTACTCTTCATCACACACACGCGATCCGTGGCGTCGTCGCACAAAACCTGTCGGGTTACGGTTGAGGTCTGAGCATCTCCCAAGTGAACGGTTTGCGGGCGGTATGCAAGGAGGCGCAGGTACCCGTCGACTAAAAGGGGCACCGCGAAAGCCACAAATCGATAGACCTCGCGCCGCCTGTACGCTAGCCACGGCGTTGGGAGCATTCAAGAAATGCGAGCTGTGGATGAGGAAAAGGCAGCCATAAACGCCGCGGGCCAATACCAAGACAGGCCGTTTCCTTCAGGGCCGTGTGGCAGTCAGACACGCGGCGGCGGGAGATGGCATTCCTGACGTGCTCACCGGCGTATCGGGTCGAGGGAAATGAGACCCAAGTGACATGACACCACCTCGGATAGGTAGTGAGCCTTGACGACAGAGGGTAAACAGTCGAAAGAGGGTTCTGTGAAGACTTCTCGAAGGCTGGAGGGAGCATCCTGTCTGCAGGGAGCCGACGAATACGGTTATCGGAATTGAGTGGTTGTTAGTCGGGCCGCTCCATCCGATATTGGGAGATGTGCTGAACATTTTTCTCGGACCATGTATTTGACTTTGTTGATAGATGAAGTCTACGCCGGGACACTCTACTTTGGCGTAATCGTCCGAAGACGAAAGGCTCGTGTCAACCCTCCGACGGGGATCGCGCGGGGGACGACGGTAGGGTTCTTCGTTGCAGGAGTGAAGTCGACCAGCGCATGTGCGTGTGGATGAACTGCGGCTGATGGCAAGGGACCCCGCGTGGGCGGCATGGCAGGAAATGAGCAGCTGGAGACACAAGACGTGATTGGATTCCCAGCGGGCCGGCTGGCGCCTTGCAGAATCGGTCGATTCCAGTGCAAATCTTTTCGGCGGCCTTGGCCTAGACTCTGACATTGTTGACGATGGCGGCTGATTTGGGTGCCTCATTGGCGCATGTCATTGAATTGAGCACGAGGATGACAACGAAATGACAGCTGCAGGTTGGAGGCTGGAGATCCTCCCAAGGTTCGATGGGATTGGCGGCCGAGGATGAATGAGAGGAGGAAGGCCATCGCGTGAGCTTGTCATGCTCGTAGGCAGCATCTGTCGGGCGATGACCGCAGCTGCATGGCAAATGTTTATTGAGACGAATCGAGGCTAGAGGCATTTTGAAATTCCTTATTCGGGCCACGTCAGGCCAACGGGTGACGACGACTCAGACGATGGGGTCCAAATTGCGGTATGCGGCATGGCTGTCAAATCTTGGACTGGATCGGAAAAGACGCACGGAAGCTGGATAGGAGAGCCGGAGAATGGAGAGCGGAGATGGGCAATTAGCAAAGAATTCTTTTTCTTTCTTTTCTCCTGAGAGAGGCGAGAACAGACGTGTTCGAGTGTTGTTTGTCCAGGGATGGCCTAGTCGGGAGTCGCTATTTTTACTGGGAGAGACCATCTCGAAGCCCCCAATTGTAAATGAAGCAACAAAGTTTGACAGCCGGGAGGATCATTGGATCATTAGACACAGGGCAGCGTCGTGTCCCGCCGTTTCCCGTTAGGCCAGGCCCATTCGTGCCAGGTAAGCAACCTGGAAGGCAGCATTCAACGAGATGAGCCTTCCCTTTTGGAGTGGTGATGTTGGATTGGTTGGATTGGAAGCTGAGCAAGAAGGAGGCCTGAGGAGCTCCTTCCAGGCAAATATTGAATAATGTGAATGCACGCCCTGACTCCTGACTCCTGTGCGCTTGCCTGTCGCGCCGTCAAGTGGGAAGTGGGGGTGGACGCGACACTTGGACCAATGACACGCCCCACCATCTTAGCAGAGCCCGCTATGATTCGCCGATTTAATCTGCATTTTTTTTCAGGTGCAGGCATTGTGCACCGCGGCCAATCTGGAGCTCCTTCCGCATTTTCACAACTGCTCCTCGTGTCCCGACAGGAACACCCCAGCCGGCGATGCACATCTCGCGGTCGAGTCGGGGTCGGGGAATGTGCATATGCAGGCGCACAGCTGCTCTTGCCTTGTGCAGGTCATTAGCTGGTATGTGGGGCGATACGCAATCCATCATCCGTTATCAGCAAGCTGCGAGGGGTCACGCTCTCTCTGCCTTGGTCCTTGGCTACAACCTTCTTGGGCAGTCGGCAGTCAAGCTCCGTTGTCGTGGGAAACGGGGCAGCCCAGTGTGGTTCAAAATAGACGATGTGAGCGGAGGCTTTCTTTACCCAAGGCATGTACTCTACGATACTTTGCAAAACACTAAAGATTTGTGACAGGTGAGCGACGATCAACGGCGCCAACTCCCACCTGAAGACAGACGAATCCAGCCCCCACAACTTCAGGCGCAGCAGGCTGCGAGCCGGACATTGAGCGCAATGCACCGCCAGAACGGGTGAAAGGGCCTCCGTCCCAGTGCTCCAGGGCTCCAGCCAGCGCTCCAATGCCAGTCGGCGGCACCTGCTTTTCCCACCTGGGCAGTTGCCTCCACCAAAACCCGCTCCTGCCGGCACCGGCCCACGACCTCGACCATGCCTGTGCCCCCTCCATATCGTGAGCACGACACACAAACAACAGCAGGAGCAAGGGTGGGCCTCCTGCCTCCCGATTCGGGCATGAGGGTGGTCATCTCCCGCTCGCCGTGGTTAGCTCTTGCTTTTGCATCCAAACAACAACACTGCACAAGACACTGGGGCCGATGACTGAAAGCACCGATTTGGCTACCTCGACTGCTCATCAGAGACAACTCGACAATTCCAGTCAGCAGTCTGACGTGTTGTTCGTTCCTTTTCATGGCCAATCAACCGTCTGAGAAACTCATCCCTCGTTGGAACCCTGCCTCGATCATGCTGTTCTAGACCACCGGTAGGCATGCTGGGCCCTGCTGCCTCTGCCTCTGCCCGGTTCGCTTGCTTTTGTCTCCCAGCCGCCTATTGAACCATTATTTCGCGCGCGACATTTTACCCTCATCTCACTGACTATAGCCGTCCTTGGGAATATGCTGCAGCGCGGCACATATCTCGCTCACTGCATTGGGCTGCTGCGTTGCGTCGTATCGGCCGTTGCAGTCACCGCCTGGCCGATGCGACCAAAACACTCCGCGAGAGTCCGGTTGGTCGCCCGTTGGTGCCGATAATAAGGTTGTTTCTCTTTGTTCATGCCGCCTTACCCAGCCAGCCAGCCGCCGTGCCGCCGCCAACTGGACTCAAGCCAAGGAGCAGATTCCAACTTCAACATGGCATCTGCCGGGACGATATCGACCTTCCCAGTCATCTCCGATTGCTTTTGAGCGGAGCGGGACCCGGGTAGGAAACAAATGACGACGTCAACAAACCCGCAGCCCGGGAATCGCAGCTGTCAAGCACAAACTCCCAAGCTTCCAAGGTTCCAAGCTTCGACTGCCCTGGGCAACACAGCCCTTCCCCTTCCCCTTCCGCCCCCCGTCCCCGTGTCCCCATGTGCGGTGCATCGCAGGCAAGTGGAGAGAAAGTCGTCAAAGTATTTTCTCATACTGATCTGAGTGGCCAGGTACAAGAATTAGAATATTGGCTTTTGCTGCTGAGTGGCTTGACGCCAAATCTCCTCCTTTCCCCCCTCCCGGCGCCCTTCCTCAAGCGGCTAGCGGCTGGCGTGCTGCTGCCCTACCCCTGTCCCCCTGCTCCAAGCCCCCAGTCCCTGCCAGGGGTGCCGGTTCTTTCGTGGACCTGGACCATGGACCACCGGCCACGAACAAGTCCAAGTTCAGGGCAGCGCACTTTGGCCACATCAGTTCGTCTGCTGGCCCGGTGCGTGTGCAGGTCCCAGGTGAGGGTGCAGAGGGTCTGGGTCTGTCTGTCCAGGTCCGGGTTTTTGTCTTGCGCTGCGTTGCGTTGCGCTGTGCTGCGTTCTGCTGCGCGATAGCGGAATCATTGACAAGTTTTGCCCCCAAACCCCCCGTTCCCTTTTTGCTCTGATTCCTGAATGAAAATACGACGCAGCCCACCACGGGTGCCGTCCATGCTTCGTCCAGACTCCACTGCAGAAGCCAGCGCGCGGCCCTTTGCTCTCTACACCCAACGCAGGTTCGTCTATCCGTACCGTTCCTTGAGTAAGGTACGGAGACATACCGCACTGCAGTAGCAGCAGCGGCAACCGTCAAAGGCTTCGTTCCCCTGGACCCCTGTTCCCCTGGTGCCATCCCATCCCAGGAACCGAGCAAGCCAGGGCCAACCGTGCCTCCCACCACGCGAGCGAGCCAAGCCAAGCCAATATTGCTCGCTCTCCCCCCATCCCATCCCATCTATTCCATAGTGTCCCGTCCCGTCCACCCATCCACTCGTTGCTTCTCCTTCTTAATCACCTCCTCTCCCCCAGCCAGAGCCAGGGATCGTCGTCGCCCTTTCAGAGCCTCACCTGCTTCCTGTCGCCAACCGTCCAAGCCGACTGAGTTGCTCGCCTCGACACGACAATACGCCTGTCAGTCGACGACCTCGAGACCGCACGCACTTCATCTGACTCCTGTCTTCTTCGCTCCGCCGAGATAGGTCAACCAGCGCGTCGACAACCGGGAAAGCTTCGAGCATTTGGATATCGCTCGAGCAACTATTTAATCACTCCGAATAATCTCAAAACGACCGCTTGCGAAGGATTCGCCGACTTGAGGGTTTACGCCGGAGGCTACCGAACCGATTCGCTATTAATCCTTCGACTGCATCGCTCTCAGCTCGCATTCGACTCCTTCATTGGTGTTGTTGGAAACTCATCTGGCGGATCACTCGTTTACCCGCCTGCATCCGAACTCACCGGCTCTCGACAAGCACCGAATAGGTCGCCTGCACAAGTCCTCCACCTTGGTGCAAGTAGTGGAGTGGTGCTCTTGTTTTTCCTTGGTGCCATAATATATCCACCATCGCGTGCGTGATCTGGTCGATCACCGGCTAGAGACAATCGACGCCGATCACAACGTGGGGTTCTCCAGGGAAACCAACAAAACCATCTGCCCAGCCAACATCGAGCGAGAGGCACCTCTTCTCGTATCTTGCCACCACAGTCCGGCAAAAGGATTATGTTCCGCATCTCCAACCTGCGTCCCGCAGCTTCCTCATGATGGCCTCACCTCTCATCATGTCTTCATTCGCTACACACTCAACCTCCCCCCGCAGGCCACGGTCACTATGGCTTTTCCTTTTCCTCACCATCGCCTCCATGGTCTCGGCCACCTCCGAATCTCTTTCTGAACTCCCCGCTCAGATTACCGCCCCCGCAGTCATTGCCCCAATGGACGCCCTCGTCGTCGACGACCGCACCCCGACCATGATCAAGGGCCGCTGGACCATGATGCCTTACGAAGAGCTCAAGAAGCGTGACGACGACAGCGCAACAGCGACTGCGACCCAGACGGTCAAGGCAACGGACGACCCGACCACCTTGACTCTTTCAGTTACCGTTCCTGCTGCGACCGTCGAGGCTGCGTCGCCTCTGCCATCTCCCTTCGACACCAGCTTGGCCTTCAACTTCACCAGCAACGACGGCGCCTCTTGCCCCCGCTTCATCAACGAAGTCCTCACCAACTCCAACTTTAAGAAGTGCTACCCGCTCTCTATGCTTCTTCAGGTGAGTTTCACGATATGCCGACTAAAAATGTGTACTAACTTGTCCAGGGTTCGAGGTCCTTCTTCGAGGCTGAGAAGAAGCTCTTGAGCATTGTCAAGGTACTCGACGCCACCTGCAGTGCGGATGTCGACTTCTGCACCACGTACTTGAACGGCGTGGCCAGCAACCTGACTCTGGCCGCCAACTGCGGATCGGACTATGAAGCCGGCAACCCCATCGTCATGCAAGCCTACCTCGGCATGAAGTCGTATGAGATGCTATACAAGGCCACCTGTCTCACTGACCCCGACACGTCCATGTACTGCTTCGCCAACGCCGTCACCAACCTGACCACGCCTTCGAATGTCTACTTCTACTACCTCCCTCTCAACATGACTCTCCCCGGCAGCGCCAACCCTACTTGCGGCTCGTGTCTCAGACGGACCATGGAAATCTACCAGACGTACACGTCCAATCGGAGGCTCCCTATTTCGTATACGTACGAGGATGCCGCCAGCCAAGTCAACACCATCTGTGGCCCCGAATACGTCAATATCACGCTGCTAGCGGCCGTCAGCAAAGCGGGGTTGTCAATGCCGTCATGGGCCCTGTCGACAGCAGCAATCGTGCTGGCGATGGCGTTCAACTTCTGGTAGACAGCATCACGCCAGCAGTACAGCAACACCAGGTTGTTCAACGATCTGCACGGATGGCTATGAGTCATGTTTAGAGATTTGATTTTCCAGCAAGCGCCTTGATACCCCTCAAACATTCTTTCGCATTTACTTCTTTTCATAATTCGCCGCCCCCGCGGGCCTCTCGAGTTATCACTCGGTCTTTATCTACATCTTTTATATTAGTCTCTAGTGTGTCACATCATGGCTGGGCTGGAAAGAAAAATAGCCAAGAGCTGGCATTGGTTGGCGGTTTGTCGATTTGACTGGGCATTTACACCACAGCCGGGAAGGCTGATCATGATCATGTGGGAATATTCGCTGAGGACAGCGATGAAGAGTAGGAAGGCACATGGCGCCACATACTGGCACATTGTCGGCATCCAATGAGATGCGGCACAAATAGTAATCTTCGCATGTGCGAGTCTTAATCCTATTCTTGTAGATACTCTTGAAGATGGTGGTTTATCTTGGGGAGTAAGAGGAAGAAGACAACGACCTATCATGGTCATCTCAATACAATCAATAAGTAGAACCATCCTGAGCTTTCCTTGCGCGACATGGTGATGAAAAATGATTGGGTGTGAGATTAGTCCTCGGACCCGATAGCTTGTTTGCCTCTCATGCAGGTTTGTCCAAGCCACCAACACCAACGAAACGGCTGGGCTGGGCTGGCTGCAGGTTTTGTGGGTTCAAACTAAACTTTGTGCAACGACGATCCGATGTGAGAGCGCTGATCCTTTCTTGGGCGTGCTGATCCTGTCTTATTTGCAGTGGCAGTCGCAAATCATTCAGAAGATGTAAGATCTCCTCCTCTCGCGTTGCACTTCAAACTCTGAAGCCGCTCCGTTAAGGCAGGCGCTTCCGCGAAGAAAAGAGTTACACTTTCTTTTTGCCAGTCAAGGGCGGGGTTCAAGATCGGAGAATTGTAATGTATTTTATTTTGTTATTACAACTATATGTGTTGATTATGTTCGCATTTTCAGCGTCTGGTGGGTATGTAGTGGTGCATGAGGTTGAGAGCTATCAGAGGTAAGTGGTCCGCAGTAACACGAACCAACTGGGACGAGGGGAAGAGACTGTTATTAAGCACTCAGAAATATCCCTCAAGTAAGTAGCTGAACTGCGGAAATACAGGAATTTCTGCGACTGCCCCCAAAAAACAAATTGTCCAAAAAATCAAGGTGTAAGCCGCGCCTTCCTCACCAATCTAGCCACCCACCACCCACCATCCACCACCTTCTCCTTCCCGACCATTTCACTTTTTCACTTTTCCACTGTCAACATTCGTCCACCTTCCTCACCGGTAAACCAACCAAAAATCATCTTCACATTCCCACCAGCAGCACAAGATTGCGGCTTTACTGCAAAGAAAATTACGATGGCCGATCAAGAAGAGAGAAGCGATAGAAAGTGTGCGAGGGGCGACGAGGACGAGCATCGGATCCAATTCCCATTACGGTGGGTCGCGGGCAGATTTATCGACGATTCGGGAGCGCCTGTATCGCAGAAAGACCTTGGCTATCTAGTAAGAAGCCAGCCTGTTAGGCTCGAGGGAACACTTCTGACAAGGATCGAAACCCCGATGCCTCTTGCGAACGACCGTGAATGGGTGGACAGACATCAGAAGCATATGGATGGTGAAGAGGGCGAGAATTTGGAGGAGGAGGAGGAGGAGACTGATGAGCAGGAGAATGCACATCGCCTTACGATGGAGGAGACACATGACCAACAAGGCGGTGCCGGCTTTCAGGAGGCAGGATTTCATTGTTCAACGATGATAGCGGTCTTCCAAGCTCTCTACAACCGGCAACATTGGAGAAGCTTGAGGTTCCACCTCGAGGCAGCCGAGAGTGAAGCTGATATAACACTTCTCGACAACAAGCTCGAGGTATTCATTGGAAGGAAAGATGGGATGGTGCAGGGCCTGAGGTGGAATAGAGCATACAGGGCAATTTCAAGTCGTCTGTTGAGCATTAGAAGACCAGGGGTTCAGACCGAGCTTCACCTCTAATCAGATTAGATAGATTGGGTTTACGCGGATCGTTACAAATCAGATATGATCCCTATCTCAAATCTTTCATGGAAGTTATTATATTATCATTGATTTGTAAATTTGATGTTTGGAAGCATCCCTCTGACAGTTTCGGGCGGGGGCTTTTATACGGCAGAGATGACGACAATGACGACAACGACGACGAGGATAACAGTAAGGCGAATGTAGAGGACGAAGGCGAGGATCAAAGGGGCAATAACGATAATAGACCTCCTAATAGTTGAGCAGGTTTCGAAACCAGAGCCAGTCCTGTATAGACGCTAGGTAGACGGATTCGACAACATTGAAAAAGAACGGCTCGATTCTATGCTACACATATTTCATTTAAAGTAATACCCAAAACCCCGGTGTCAATCTAAGAACCAGACAGCCCACAACGTCTCATCTCACAACCTCCCCTGCCGCGACCCAGCCCGCAGCTCCTTCTGCTCCCTAATCCGCCTCTGCGCCACCTTCCACGGGTGAATCCCATCCGCGTACCCAATAAATGGCGAGCCCACCCCGTACCCGAGCATATCCACCAGCCGCCGCGGCATGCCGTCCAACTTGTCCCAGTCGACGGCGAGGATCTGGTTCTCGAGCGGGCGGATCCAGGGCTGGCAGTACTGCACGGTCATGCTCCTGCGCTCGCGGTCAGAGGTGTTCTGCCCGCCGCCGTGCCAGAGCGTGCCGACGAAGAAGACGGCGCTGCCGCGGGACATGACGACGGGGACGGCGTCCTCGCGGCGGGGAGCGCGGTCGTGGTCCTTGTCGCCCCATTTGTGGGAGCCCGGGATCACGAGGGTGGCGCCGTTGGTGGGGGTGAAGTCGTCTATTGCGACCATGACGCCCTGTCGACAAATCAGAAGCAGCCGTTGTTCTTGATAGAAGGGTCACCTACGGTGCCAAACGGACGATGAGGCCGCGGGACGGTGACAAACCCATCGTCATGGTGGAGCATCTGCGGCGCCTCGCCGGGCTGGATGTAGACGCTGTGGAAGGAGTTAAGGAGGAAGCCCGGGTCGAGGAAGTGGTCGTTGAGGGCGAGCAGGGCCGGGTGGAGGGGGAACTTCTGGAAGACGGGGGACTTGTTGAGGAGGGCGTAGATGCGTTTGGTGTTGAGGCCCTCGAAGTCGTTGCGGCCGGCACGGTCGCCGCCTGCGGGCCCGGCGGAGGCGGCGTCGGCTGCGAGGCGGGCGAGTTCGCTGGTGGCTTCCTCGATCTCGGCCTCAGTGAAGGCGTTGGGGATGATTACGTAGCCGTGCTCTTCGACGTGGTCGATGAGGTGTTGGTAGCTGGGTTGAGGTGTGTTGGTAGTTGCCATTATGATTGAAGCTTCGGTATCGTGAGGTTTGATGAGAGAGAGTTCTGTGTTGATGAACCTCAGGCTACGTCGTGAAGCTGAGAGTCACTGGAGGACTTATACAAAATCAGTCAACGAAGCCGGACGGGATGGATGGGATGGACGGCGTTGAATATATGGGCCAGCCGAGGTTCGAGGATTCGTCTCTAGTTCCTGTTACTGCTGGAAAAGACCGAGTATCTGTAAAGCGATGATGGAGTCCTTCTGGAGAAGACCGGCGACGATGATGTTGAAGACGCGGGAGGAACGGTTGGACTTATTGCAGCACTTATCGATGTGTACAAGGATATCAAGACTTGGGGAGCCGAGGTATGATGTGGGCACCTTCTCTCCTTTCTCCAACGAATCGCGTTTTGGAGACTTCCAACTTGCGTGGGAAGCGGGGATATTGGAGTCTAAAGCTGGGGGAAAAGATGGGATGATGCTGGCGTGCGGGGGAGCCGAGGCGGCTTGATGCGGAGGAGACAGAGTCACCGAAGACCGTTCGTCTGTCTTGACTTGTAGGTTTTTTTTTCCACTGGAGATTGCATGATGATTGCGGTTCCTTAATGACTGATTGGATCGGCGTGTCGCCGATCCACCGGATGACGCGGGGACGGGGCCGCCTGGGAGTACGTCCTCCGCGTTATGATAACGGAGCGCTCCGCTCTCTGGATGACTCCGGACATTACCAAGAGCATCCCGACGACGTTGCAAAGCTCACGGAACGTTCGGAGGACTGGGAGATGGCAAACCACTCTTCTGGTCCGACATCTCGCAAAAGTTGCTATAGCATGTAGAAAGCCTTACGTATCTGGGAAATTTCTTTTACAGGTCGAACTTGTTTGACCAATATTCAAGTTTTAATTTGTATCTTTTGACAGTTCGAAGATAGACCGTATTAGACGTCATTCGTGGGGAGTAATTTCAAGTGACACTGAGTTGATCAGAGGCGTTGAAGGAACAATTGCTTACTGCGCACTAACCATCATAATACTCGATTAATTCTGTGGCTGGGTGAACATGTTGCTGCACCAAATAACAAAGACTGCTGTTGCTAATCTGTGTCTCGAAAGAAAGATTTCCTGCCGTGTAGTCCAGGCTCTGGCTGCCCGTGTAGCTCATTCTTCTGCCTCCGTCTCAAAGGGCTTCTGTCCATAGACAACGTGTCTGCACAAAATCAGCAACATGATCAGAGCTCGGCTCTTCATAACTTACAAGTCAAACATGGCATGGAACGCGCCCGTCTTCAGCTCTTTTCGCACCTGCGAAAGCTCAACGAACACCTCCTCTTTCGTTCGTCCGAGGACACCGCAGAAGAGCTTCAAGGAGAAGCCCTCCAGACCTTCCAGTGTCTGGGCCAGATTGAGCATGCCAATATCTCGGTAGTGGGGTTCCTTGGGCCAGGGGCCAACCGGGAGCATGAACTTTTGATGGTGTACGTTCCGGAATCCTTGATCCCGCACCCAACCCTCGACTTTCGGTCCCGGGCAGGCGTCACGGCCAATCATCTTACAGGCCTCGATCAGGGTCCTATTCCACTTGTATGTTGCGTGGTCTTCGGTGAATGTTCCGTCTTGAGTGTGGTACTTCACGGACAATTCTTGGAATTCGGCCCAATCGCCTGGTTCCAAGTTGCTGGACATTGGTATGTCAGTGTTGGCCTTATGATGCAGGTCTCTGGAAATAGTTCTGGAAGCTGGGCAGTTGAAGGAAGGTTATTTACTCGTAAATGTTGCGGACAAGCTTCGGCCAGTCCAGAATTGAAGCCACCATGTGTCTGCACATGATGTAGTTGTACTTGCAACTCACAACCCAGGGACTCTCGACATCGTCGACTTCGAACTTCACATTCGGAGGAACCCTGTGTCATGTATTAGCCGCCAGTTCCCATGGAAGATAGAGGCAACGGAGAAGAAACTACCATTTCGGCTGGATAGGACTCAGATCAATGCCGATAATCTCCGCATTTTCAAAGACATCGCCCATCTCAATTGCCCCTGCACAACAAAGTTAGCATGCAAGTGTCTGAATCTGGACTGCTCTCGGTGTGTACAAATCCCAGTTCCCGTTCCAATGTCAAGAATCCTGTGGACCTTCTCCTTCTCGAGAGGCGCAAGAAAGAGCTTGTTGCCGATTGATCTGACTTTCACCGCATGAGACATGTCGAGGCGATCCATTTCGGCCTGTGCTGTTGTCAGCAATGCAGGTTACGCGTGATGAGAGTTCGTGATAAGAGACCAACCTCGTCGTTCGGGAAGGCATAGACTGGTTGTGTCAGGGAAGTAGAAGATTGTCAAAGTGTTGGCACAGAGGACAACTCACCTCCGGGCCGGAAAGCGTGGTAGCGGCGCCCGTATTCGATGGGATAATCGACAACACTTGAGGCCAGCGAAGCAGTGTAGTTCGAGCTAATTATATCAGTCAGACTCGTCCAGGAAACGGTGGCAGGAATCCGTACATGCGCTCATCCATCTCCGCGGGATCGTTGGGCTGACTTCCAAGTCAGCATGGTTCTTACTGAGAGTTTCGATCGTGGCATATGACCGTGTTCCCAGCGTCCGCCTCGAGAGCAACACCATCAGGCTCAGATGCATGGGAAAAATCTTCAGCGGCATGAGGGGAAGATCCTTGAGGTGATGTAGCTGGACCGGAAGTGGATTGCTCCGCGACACGACCATGAGGAGAAGCCGGGTCCGCTGCACCTGGAGCGGACTCGACCGCTCGTGGTGGGCTAAAATCCTTTTTCGAAGAGTCACCCATGATGTACACCGACAAATATTGCAGAATGAGAATCGATCGAGAGTTGTGTCAACTAGGTGATTGCAGGAGAAAACAATTTTACCATGGGAGGACGAGGGGAAACATCGTTGAGGGTGGTTGGATGAAGGCGGGGCTTTATATTGAATCCCTCCTTCCTAGTCCGAGAAAGTGCGAGTGGCAACACGCCACTTATGCATTCTGCAGGCAGGAATCAACATGTAGGACAATGATATTCATCGTCTGGGCTCTTTGTTGGTACGCGACGGATAGATCAATCTCATTCGCCCACTTCGGCTGTAGCGAGCTGTTGGTTGATGTGGGAAAGCGCATTTCCGGAATTCCAGGCTCCACTGCACTTCCCGGCGTCTCTGACCATCTTTGACACGGGAAGTTATTATAGTTCAACAATCTTTTCTTTGCCTTCTACGGAGCACAAACCGAAGGATGACACGTCACTGCTGCGAGCAAAGGTTCGGGTGTATGACAAACATATCGCTCTCTCCCAGGCTGTCAGTCGTAGGGATACTAATGGATCAAGGCCATTCGCCCGTGACCTGCACTCGAACTATGGGTGAACAAGGAGAGGGCTGAGACGGGATGTTACCTGCGAATTTATGCCGGAACTAATAAGGAATCCACTTGTGTCGATCTTTGAGGCCGCTTGCTCGAAAAACGCCAGAGGAAACCGCGAGTTCCACTACCTAGGTCAGACAGTAGGATTGGCACGTTTTGAGCAACATAAGTTCAATTAGAAAGAGATGGAAGCGAGACACAAGCAAGATAAACGTGCTGCCCTGAAGCAAAACTACGTAGACAGTCTGAGACGTCAAAAGAATCCTCCTTGCAAAATTAGACGTAACACGATCCCGAGAGTCCACGCCAATATAAACATTAAGTCCAATGTCCAGGTACATACAGGCATCCCTCAGCAGCGGTGCTGATATCTCCTAGAAGATCTCCTGGGGACTCGCAAGGAAACGCCTCAGACATATACTCATCAGTGACCTCAAACGTGCTTTTCAATCCATCCGGAAAACACCAGTCTCCACTGGCCTCACAAAAGAGTTGGGAGTCAGCAATGACACCTTCCATGCTGACATCAGTCAACTGTTCTGTCTCATTTCCAGACAATCGCGGAACGGAAACATTCGCGATGTTGAGATCATTTGTGTTGAGTGCAGGGAAGGGATCTTGGAAGACTTTTGTCGAATCTTTCGCATGATGTTGTTCGCGATATTCTTGTATTATGTCAAGAAAGCCTTGCAATCGTTCGAGGGAAGCTTCGCTTCCGCCGAGTCGCTTCATGTTCTGTAGATACTGCTCCAGGCCTCTCACTGTCTCTGGACCTTCCGTCGTCTGCGTTGGCTGGGTGCTCTGAGCATCTGCGATTGATAATGGGCATTAGCGATGAACACGGAAACGGTCACTTGTGGCCTAGGTGAAAGGTTTGCCTACCCGATGAAGGTGCCGTGAGGGGGAATGGTATGCAGTCGAACAAGATTTCATATATAGCCTTCCACTTCTCATGATTTGGTACCTTCAGACGTCGTTGGCGAATTTTCCCTTCCTTCACTTTGCCAATCTTGCCGCTGGCTGTGTCACTCAGCTTGGAGCAAACTGCCTCTTTTTTGTGACCTGTCAACTCAGAGTCTGTCTTGAATTCTGCCAGACATGTCTGGCAAGCATGCTCCGGCAAAGAGTGCACGCGATACAGGTGTTCTCTGTTGAACAATTAGCCAACTAATCTCGGTCTACCGTGAATGTAACACCTCCAGCTAGGGACCGCCTTACTTCAGTCTAGATATATTCCACCCAGGCCCCATGCAGCGCCATGGTCGGGCGCCATACTTTGCGCGGTCATGATGATAAAAAGGACAAGGGAAGAGCGATGAATTGTTGAGGTCTTCGGAAGTTGAATGGCTCGGCGGAATGGTGGTTGATGCTTGCGTTGTGGATAGATCTGTGATCCCTTTCTTTCGCTTGATGCGCGCCGCAGGTCTGGCTAGCGGTGATTCCGGACGCCGTTTTGGTCCTGATGATGGAGCGGGAGGCTCGACTGGCCCGGACTGTTCTGGTGCGTGAAAAGGTATGCTATAATAACCGCTGTCGAATGTGTTGTTCCATGCATCTACATCTGGAAGGACTGAAAGTGATTCTGGGCTCGGAGAAGGTCGGGGTGGAGCGATAGAGGCCGACAACTCTTCTCTCGAGATATCCTGGGCGTCCCACACTTGTTGAGACAAGGACTTGGACGACAAGTCAGAGGAAATCTCCACTGTATGGAGTAATTCAACGCCATCAGCAAGCAGATTGTGTTGCAGGGCATCGTCAACTCCGTATTCGTCCCACTTCTCATCCTCAACGTGGACGATGCTATCTATCCCTGACCCTCCTTCGTTGAGCATGGTGCTTTCATATCGGGCCAGGAGTGAGGTCAGAATCGACACCACTTCTGATGCGCCAGCGCGTCCGTCGGGTGACGGTTCAAGCATGCGGTGCTGTACGAAACTCAAGACATCGTCAAAACTGTAAGAAGATTGGGGAAAGGTGCGAAGCTCGTCGATAAACTAGTTAGATCATCGTAAGCATCGAGATGGAGGAAATTATCGCACATGATTCGAGACTCACTTTCGCGACCCCTGCTTTGAGCTGCGCAGAACCTGGCACTTGTTCTGCATCGTCTGAAATTTCAAAATATGCATCTTTGAATCTGTTCTGTACGGCTCCAGTTGATGTCGATGCCCGAGATGTCGATAATGCCTGCAGTCCCTCCCGGCCCGAAGCAAGCCACGTAAGAGACTCCAGAAAGACACAGCCAAGCGACCATATATCCATCGATTGAGAAACACGCCGTGTTTGTTGTACCTCTGGCGGGGAGTAGATGGCGGTTCCGCAGTTGTGTGCGTCTACGGCGTATCTGGCCTGTGTCTGTTCGCCGTGAAATTTCGCCAAACCGAAGTCGGATATTTTGAGTGTTCCTAGCATATTGCCTCTCTCATCGGAGTCGGAAAACCACAGGATATTTTCTGGCTTCAGATCGCCGTGCCTGCCATAGTTTGGCCCTGTGTTGTGGAGAGATTCTATGCCAGACGCAAGACCAACAGATTGTTGGAGCGTCCATCTCGCAACCTCTTTTCCTGACCGGTGGCTGCAGTCCGAATGTCTGTTCCAATACTGTCGGAGATTACAATCCGCCCATGAAAACACGAAGTAGTGGCTATCCATGTGTGTATATGAAAAAAGGGCATTGACAATATTGGGATGTTCGAAGTGGTGGATTTTCTGCAGCGCATCGAGCTCAGCCTTGTACGCACTGCTATCGAGCCCGCGGAGCTGCTTCACAGCAAAGTAGGTATTCTAAAATTCTCATAACTTAGTACGAAGTATTTAAAGTGTTCATCATATGTGGGGCGCAATACCTTCTTCGTTGTATGGTGAAAATCGTGGTGAGCGGGATGGATTACGACTTTCCAAACGGAACCGAACCCGCCTCTGACCACTGAAGACTCCTGTTCGGGTCCCAGCTCAACGAAGGGTAGGATCGCGGCAGGTTCCAAATTGGACACCTGAAGGTTCTCGGAACTGAAGTCAAGAAACGGCGCGAGACAAATCCACTGAGTTTCATAAAAAGCATGGAGAAAGCTATCTGGCATTCCAATGAGACAGCGTGCAGGCGTATTATTGCGGGACAATACTCTGTCCTTTTCATTCGTGCCATCATCGAGTAATTTGACGGGAAGACTGGAATCCGTAAATTCGTCGTCCATGAACTTAGAAATCACAGACACCTGGTCTATAAGGACGAGAATCGTAAAAATCTTGCGTCGGGGTTTGATTGGGCTGCAAATCGCCTTGGTGTACATGGCTCTGAACATCTCCGGTATATGAGGCGCACTTTGTCTCAGCTCTTCTCGAACCGAGTCTGGGGTCATGATGGCGTCTAATTGGTCGCGGGGTAGGAAAGTCGTGCTTGGCCGTGAGGTTGTTGGTGATGGCATGGTATTCACCATAGAGGCCCGAATCCGGTCACCCAAAGAGTCGTAACCGCACGTCTCCGCGTTCGTCTCGGCGAAGGCGTGAAATGAGTTTTGCCCCATCTCGTTCGGTGCTTTAGGGTCCATGGTATCGGCGGTCTGTTGTTGCAATGGATGCTGATAATGTGGTAACATGAACCTTTGGGCAAAAGGTTGGATAGAATGGCGGTAGGAAATAAACGAGGCAAAGAGTGGACGTTGTCACTCAAGATCGATGCTGGTCAGGCCAACTTATTCTTGGGCCGAAAACGCCACCTCCGTCGCCTACCCAATGATGTATGGTGTCGATGCTCTGCGCAGCTGCGTGTTCTGGCCTTCGCAGCGCGCTCATTGGACCCAGGAATAAGGCAACTCGCAGGTGCGAACTGCGTTCGCATTTGCGTATTCGCAGGCTGATCGACGGGTGGCTAGCCCAATCACACTGGGAGGAGGAAATGCATAGCCTAAACGCCGAAAAGGCGCATTGAAATGCTGTTCTAAGTGAAATAGCCATGCTGTTGGGATTGACATTCTATTTATGACACCGATGTTTGCAACATGACCTAATGTTGAATCGAAATCAAGCTGGCTGAGGATAGATAAGTAGGTAAGCAAAAAGAAAGAATAGGTACCTGCAACAACATCTCCGGACCAGACAACGTTGACAGCAACACTGATCACAAGCGATACGATGGAAGCAACCAAATATCTTCAGAATAATCTTCATATTCACAATCACATCAAGACATTATCATTAACCTCCTCTAAACCCACTCCTCCACATCCCTCCTCATCAGAATCTCCCCGCCATCCAACCCCGCCCCAACCTGCGGCACAACCACCAACCCCTCCTCCACCAAATCCAGCGCCAGCCTCGCAATAAGCCCATCACACCCCCTCGCCGCCATAACGTCCACCGTCACAGGCAGCATCTCCGTGTGATTCGTCACCGCGCTCACGCTGCCCACCTGGCCCACCGGAAACACATGATCAGGCGCGCCGCTGAACACCGACAGCCGGCCGTTACTGAACCCCAGCGGCGGCGTGCTCGGCGCCTCGAGGTACGCGTTGCGCGGGCTCGCGGCGCCGGCGCTGCCGACGTAGAGCAGGAACCCGGAGGAGCACGAGGAAGGGGTCGGGGCGAGGACCGCCGTGTTGAACCAGTCCATGAAGAGCGTCTTGTTCGCCTTGGCGTCGTCGAGCGCGGAGGCGGGCTGCGTGTCGCCCCAGGCCCAGCGGGCGAGGGGGACGGGGTTGACGAAGGGGCGGCGGCCGTCGTGGGCGGCTGCGTTGTGTTAGTGACTATTATCAACTTTTGGAATACAGCAGAAACTCACCAGCGTAATCCGCGTAAAACGGGTCCCTGACAAGGGCAGTCTGCTCCTTGGTGATGAGCGTGGCATACGTTGCGCCCAGCACCTCCGTCAGACTCAACCCCTTAACGCTCTCCGGCCCCGACGAAGCCCACGCCTCCGTCAAGTTGAACTCGGTCACGTTCGTGTCCAGGAAAGCCGCCAGGCTCGCCGCGAACTTGTTCAGCATCTGGCCCGCGGGGGTCTCGTCCGAGGGGAAGCCGAGGGTATACACCGTTTTGGGGTACACCACCTCCGCCCCCGCGAAGGACGTGTAGTTGTCCCTGTAAAGCGCCTTCTGCGCCGCGTCCCAGATGCGCGGGTCCCGCGTCAGGAAGCCAGGCGTGTCCAGCGTCGGCGAGAGCGGCATCACCTCGTCCAGGCTCACGAGGTCGTGCGACGGCCGGTTGCCGAACAAGCCCTGCACGCCCGACGGCCCGCGGATGGAGCCGCCGGTGTCGCTGCCGACGGCGATGTCGAGCCACTCGTAGCTGGCGACGCTCGCGCCGGCGCCCGAGGAGCTCGACGAGGGGTCGTTGTAGCCGTCGCCGCGCGGGTTGAAGGGCGCGTGGTAGTCGACCCAGTCGGCGGTGGCGGTCTCGCCGTTGGCGAACTGGCTGGGCTTCTGGAAGCCGACGACGACGGCGCCGGCGTCGATGAGGTTCTGGATGGCGGTGCCGGTCTTGGCGGCGGGCGGGTAGAGGCCGTACCACGCGCGGTTGCCGTTGGAGCCCTTGACGCCGGCGAGGGAGTAGATGTCCTTGACGCCGACGCGGACGCCGGCGAGGGGCTTCTCGGGTGTGGGTGTGAAGTGCAGCCGCGAGGGGACGCCGACGGTCAGCGATGCGGAGGCGGGGACCTGCGCGGAGAGGGTCTGGAAGGTGCCGTCTGGCGTTTGGAGAAGGGACTCGGAGAAGGCGCCGGCGAAGTCGGGGTATAGGCGGAAGGCCTGGTGGACCTCACCGGTGGTGGTGTCGAGGAAGTAGGGGCCGGACGGGATCGAGGCGAGCTTGGATAGCGGGAGGACGGCGGAGGTGGTGTTGCCGCGAGCGTATGTAGACTTGGGACCGGCTCCCGCGAGGAAGATGGCGTTGAGGAAGGCGGGCTGCCAGACATCGTCCTGGGCTGTCCAGTTGCTGAAGAGGCTTGTCAGGTCGTGTGTGGCCACGGCATCGGCGACGACGGTGATGGGAGTGAAGCCGAAGGCGCGCGGCAGGGTCTTGAGGTCCAGCGAGGCGTTGGAGGGTTTGCCCTGGGAGAAGGGGGAGACGAAGTAGTACACATCGTCGAGCTTGAGCGAGGCGCCGGTCGTCACGAGGTCGGCGACGGCGGCGCCGGCCAGCGTGAGGAAAGCAAAGGCCTTCATCATTGACTGTCGAGAAGGGTAAGATCACGGCTGGGGAGGCGAGCCGGACTGCCTGAAATGCAACGACGGCAGCATCTTTATAACCTCGTTGGAGCACTGCTCCAAGGGAAGAGATCCGATCCGTTGCCTTGGCTGATAAGTGCGCGCTGCTTATTCCTTAGAATCAGGACCTCTGCCATAAGCAATATGCAATCATCTCTCTCTGCATGGGGCGGCCGCCGGGGGTTGGCTTATCGCGGGACTCCTCAGTTGCATCGCTAGCTTTGATGCCTCCCGGTAGTCGAGCGGGGGTCTGCCGACTAAGCAGAGGCCGGACCCGTTTTTATTTCGGTGAAGAATGTTTCTCTTGGTCATTCAATGGAGGGGGGAAATTTTTGGACGGGGGGAGGAAGTGTTATCGCGGCGTCGAGGATTCCGGCCGATGTCGGGAATGGACTGGGGGCAGCTGTTTGCCGGGGGCCCGGCAAATTGGACGAGCGGGAATTTGCCGACGAGTAAATGCCGAACGAGATGATATCGAGGGACAATTGTGAAGACGACATCTTTATGGTGAAGAGGTGACATTGCAAGATTTTGAAATAGAAGTTTGGGTGTGAAACAATTCACAGTCCATCGCCGCGGGGTGCAAGATCCAACGGGCGTTCGCCGTCCCAAGCAGACGGTTCCCCCACACGCGGACCGGACCTGTCAACGTGCCTGTCCAACGGCACGGTAAACTTTATGGCACTTCCGTCATCAAAAAAAGTACCTTGCCTGTTACTGCGTCAGCTTCTGCCTCATGAACTACGCGGACTTATAACAAACACGCCCGATGGATGCTGACCACCACGTCTCCACGAACATTTGTCGGATGAATCACAAAGTTGGAGGATACGAGGTCTTTCCCTCTTTACCTCTGGAGATACTCCAAGTGGGGGCCAAGACCCTTCGCCCGGAGGCCCTCACCGATCATTGACAAACCTCTTCTTGCAGATAAGACATGGTGATGACACTGACCTCCGTTACGATAAGACGAACGACGACGTCAGTGCCAAGGAGTCATCCATTCCCGGATTAGAGGGTTTTCTCAGGGTCCGCTTAATAGGCACTAGAGTAAACAAACGCTGGTTAGCAATCACAGTGCTGACCAAACGATGTCGAGGGTGATAAGCCCGACAAGGATGACCCCATCGGAGAACGACTCCAACGCTGGGGTTGCCTGGTTAGCAACCATAGCTTAGTCTGCAAAGTCGAGTGGCTGGACAACACCGCGCAAAATGTGTAAAATCGTATCATCATTAACCAAACCATCACCACCCGCAGACGACCCGTTGAGACGTCAAACCGGTGATGAAGTCCGAAAGCTGGAGGTATCCTAAGGTGGACCAAGCCGGCCCACCGATGCTGTAGAAATCATTGCCATGTTTTGATCCAGTCTCCCTGGAATGTGCCACCCTCGCTCTGCTATGCAACCGAATTCCACGTCCAAACTGAAATGCTCATCTGGCACGTCCCGCGTCTTTCCTTCGATGCCTCATAAATAGCAGTCTGCCTGCCCGTCATCCTCTCAGCCGTTTAGATATTATCGAGGACCAGATATCGACCTTCAAGCTGCAAAAGTCGGCAGCAAGCTTTTAACCCCAGCCGAGGGTCTCGAGTGTGCCTCTGGCATCGGACGCAGACATGCCGCTGACGCCCAGCGAGCGCACCTGGGTGCCCTTGCGCAGCCTCTGCACGCCGACGGCAACCTTCCAGGCCTCCTCTTCGTCCAGGACAAACATGTAACGCTTGCCTTCTTGATCTCGGATAGTTGCGCGCAGGACATGGAGGCTCTTGTGTCTCCACTCCCCAGTCTGCCCGGTCGAAGATGGGATGTTAGTATCTTTGAACTTCGTGTCGCACAAGCCAAGACGGCAGCAATTCTTGCAAGCACGCAACATTTCGGTCAGGTAGGCATCAGCTTCGTCTCCCGTGAGCATTTTGGTGGCGCCTCTATCCGCCGTCCGCGCTCGCTGATTCGCCATTTTTTGAAACAAGCCAGAGGGATGGTTTGCAGAATTCGACGGGGTAGAAGCAGCAGCAGCGGAATTCAAGCAGTGCGGGGGGCACCATACCTCGACCAGCTTTAACGTCCAGGCCTTGACGTCCCACTCGCGCTGCGGGACGCCGCGGACATCGTCGTCGATGAAGAGGCCTTCGGTCGTTATCCGCAGGATAAGTCCATCTGTCACTGTGCCAAACCCCGATACGAGCTGGCTGGCTGGGGTCTTGGCAAACTGATTCATGAACAGATAGACCGCCCTGATAACGATCTTGTCGGGGTCTTTCGTCGTGTACGGAGCGCGCATGCTAGGCGGTGGTGTCGTTCGCGTAGTCGTGGCCGACGGGGCCCATGATGACTCGGAGCCGATGGAAGATGCCGGCTTGTGCTTCGGCTTATCGTATGGCCGGTACGAGTATTGCTCTTCGTCGACGGTTCGCTCTGTTCGTGCTGACGGCCTCGGGGGCTGTCTCGCCGTGTTCGAGGATGCTGTCGAAGGCGCTGGTCTCGAGTTCGAGGATGTCGCAGAAGGCGCGGGTCTTGGTGGCACAGAGCTGGCAGATGGAGGGGGTCTTGGGGGAGCAGAAGAAGACGCAGACGGGGGAGGTCTTGGGGGAGCAGACGACGCGGCGGACGGGGGAGGTCTCGACGGCTGCGACGAAGCCACGGAAGGGGAGGTGGGGGGAGCGGGAGGTCGGCCGTTGGGCCACATACTTGTCTTCTCACCGACCGACGAGAAGGCGTAAGAGCCACTCTTGCGAGTGTTTCTCGCGGCCTCCTCTGCTGCTTCTTTGGCCTTGCGCTCTGCTTCGGCCTTTCGTTCGGCCTCTGCCCTTCTCTCCCTCTCTGCCTTTCGTTCAGCCTCTGCCTTGCGTTCCGCCTCTTCCCTTGCGATGCGCTCCGCCTCCTCCTTGGCCTGGCGGGCAGCTTCCTCCTCCGCCTTCTTCTTCTCTGCTTCTTCACGATCCTTCTTGGCCTTCTCGGCAGCTTCACGCTCCCTCTTGGCTTTCCGAAAGGCTTCGAGCTGTGCCTCGACGCGGGCCTTGCGGGCAGCAGCTTCAGCCGCCTCTTTCTTGCGCGCCTCCTCACGCTCCTTGTCTGCACGCTCCTTGTTGACCTGGGCTTCGCGTTCCTTGGCCGCCTTCTCGGCACGCTCCTTGGCCTCCTTGGCCTCCTGCTCCGCCTTTTCCTTTTCGCGTTGGAGCTTTTCCCTCTCCTGTCGCTCAATCTCCAGCTTCTGCTTGAGTTCCTCCTTTTCGCGAATGTCTTGCTCGATCCTCTCCCGTCTCTCACGCTCCTCTCTGTCTCGCCGGGCACGTTCACGGGCTTCTCTTTCCCGGAACTCTCTCAGCTTGCGGGCTGTCTCGGCCTTGCGCCTCTCCTCCTCTTCCTTGGCCTTGCGTTCTTCCTCGCGCTTTCTCGTCTCCTCTCTAGCCTTCTCCCATTGGGATTTCTGTGGCGGTTTCTGTGGTGAAGTCTTGGGTTCAGGCTTCGGCTCAGGCTTGGGCTCCGGCTTGGGTTCCGGTTTGGGCTCTGGTTTGGGCTCCGGTTTAGGTTCGGGTTTTGGTTCAGGCCTTGCCTTTGGAGGAGGATCCGGCTTGCGAGGCTCTGGTTCGGGTTCAGGCTCGGGCTCAGGCTCGGGCTCTGGCTGACGGGGTGGCGGAGGAGGAGGCCCTTGTGGTCGTTCTTGCCAGGAAGACCTAGGCCCCCCATTTCCCGACCCGTAGCTGGAACCGCTCGAATGACCGGTATTTTGGCTGCCGTGAGGGGGAGTGCCATGAGGTGGAGGGGGAGGAGGAGCACCGGTTCCGGGGAAGCCGTTGGCGAAGTTGCCGCTGCCCGCGTAAGAACCATATCCTCCCGGGCCTGCACGCCAACCGCCGTTGGGGCCGTTGCCGTTTGAGGCGGACGGCTGGGCTTGCGATTTGCCCCATGCCCATGCTCCTACACCGACGGCGATGACGAGGAGCGACATTCCCATGTTGCCCATGCCCTGGTAGGTTCCCCACCATGTGCGAAAGGCGGGGGCCATGCTCTGGAACATGACGACCATGACCAGGGCGCAGGCAAAGCCGGCTGCGAAGCTGGGGCCATTGGGCGCAAGGGACGGGAGGTAGATGAAGCCGCCGCCCTTATCGCGCTGGGGAATGACGAATATGTCGTAATTGCCAGGCCCCAAGCCAGCGCCAGGCGGGGGAGAGCCGGCGGTGGTCTTGGGATTCTCGCCGTGAGGCGGTGGCGGAGGAGGTCCGCTCATGTCGTGGAGACCTCAGCACTTGCGGTTGAGGTCGGTTGGCTGGAGTAGCTGGTCGGATCGAGCTTTACAGCTCGAATGAGACTCAGTCTCGGGGTGAAATGAAGAGCTCTAGTGGTATCTTTGTAGGGCCATTGGCAATCGTTAATTCGTGAAGCGTCTGCATAAAGGTCATGAGCATTTTGTCCAGCAGTAGAGGAGCGGTTGGCATGTGGTGATGGAGGGACCAGAAAAAAAAAGTCGGGAGGAACAGGAAGGTCATGCATGACTTGGGAGGATTCGGACTCACAAGCAGCAAGAAAGCAAAAACAAACGCCAAAAACCCAGAATAGAGGACGGGCAAAGACGGATGTCAAAGCGACGGAGCGGGTATCGAGGATTTTGTCGATTGACAGTGTGGTTGCAGCTGCTGGGCTGTCGCTCCGGCCTCGCGCTTTTTTTTTTTTTTCCTTCGTTTGGCGGTGGTGCTTAGCTGGCTGGATTGCGTCCGATCGCGGGGCAATGAGACAGAATTGTTGTTGTCGTAATCGACCTGCCGGTTAGTAGGGCAGGTCGAGGGACGGATCGGGATGGTATCACGAGAACCGCTCTTGGTGGAGGTCGACTTTGGGCGAGGTGTTGAGGGAAGATGTGACGAGAAGAGGCAAGCGGGAAGGGGGAGGAATTCTTTTGTGTTTACTTTGGGAATTTCTCATGGCAATTGGACAGGTCTGGCCTCACTGAGGAGAGGAGGGGAACCGCAGTTCTTGGGGGGTGTGACTGGGCGCTAGCGACCGGCTGCACAGTCTCAGTGGCTGTTCTCCCACCGTCAGCCCACTGAACGCTGTTGCTCCAGTGGGCAGGGACCCACCTGGAGCTCACTGACCTCCCCGTCAACCGCATCAGCCGGCTAAGCGAAGGATGGTGACATTTGATAGACATCTGCGCTTTCTTAGGTTACCAAATGGCAGGTGCTGTCACCAGCTGGGCCTTCTTACAGTCTGAGGTTAGCCTCATAGTTTGCTTCTGCTTCTGATGTTGTGTTCGTTGCGTCTGCATGCATCGCCTGGGGGCCGTTATCATCCGGCAGCATTCAACAGCAACAAGACGCAAGACCGTTGAAGAGTCGCACGGCAGAAGACAGCCATCATGCATTGGGTCCCAGCCACGGCGTCTGCTCTCGCTCAGAGGATGTTCCCTGCGCTGGCAAGACCCTGAAAAAAGCCAAACAGGCGGATGACCGAGCTCCAACCTCCGCCCCCGACTCATGCCACTGCCCACGATGCCTTCAGTTCGCAGCGTGTTACTCCCCTCATCCCGGCAACTGTTCATCCCACCTTCCGCGATCGAGTGGTTTGGCCGTCATCGCGATGGCCACTGGTTCCTGACTGCTTACAACTGCAGATGCCTACAGCTGCTGCCACACAAATACGAACATACACACCGCCCATCGTCCAACTGGAAGAGGCCACAAAGCATATCGAAATCCTCGACCACTCACCACCAACAGATCGCCAAAACAAACTCCCCCCGTTGCCATGTCCACCGCCCATCTTCAAGCAAACACCGCAGCCAAAGAACCCCTCTCCCCGCTCTCGCTTTCGAGCAGACTTCTGCAGACTTCTGGCCGGCGGCCCAATCCCAAGAAATTGCTCAATCTCCTGCCTATGAGAGGCCCTTGGCACACTCGCCTGTGGTCCTGAAGCGGTGCCTCGCTGGGGTTGAGATCCACCCCCGGCAGCGAATCGCGGAGTCTGAGGCTATCCTCCCCGGGAGGCGTCGGCGCCAGCATTGTTCAGCAATGCCTCATGAGGAAAAGGCCATATGCCAGCTGGCGAGGAACGCTTCGCTCGCGGCCTCCGCCAGTGCCCCGTTGCGAAGGGTGAGGCCCTCTTCCTTCCGTCCCTACCAGATGTCTGGGACGTCCCTTCGAGACGAACCTCGAATCCTGCGGGTGATCGGTTAAGATTGCGATTGCGAATGTAACAGCGACGGTCACAATGGGGGCCACAATCGCTACCGTTGGACTTGTCGGGCGCCAACTGTGACATTATCTCTACTCTTCTTTCACACTTCTCGACCGCCAACCGTTGCGGTGCGCAAGCCGGACGGTGGAGCTTTGTCCCTCTCTCTTCCCACCCAAACGGTCTCGTTGCCCGGCAACCGCGGGAAGTCCCTTGCACCATGAGCACGAGTGACGTATCAGATGTCACCATGTGGGCGCTGCTCACGCCCACGCTTGAACGTTTCTGGAACGACTGGAGCCTGCCGGCCGGCAACGCTTTCGACGTTCCGGGTCGAGGGCAAAACCGGTGTTTTGCGGTGACGACGGCGGAGAAGACGTCAGTAATTCCGGGGTGGTTAACAAACTGCCAGGGCCTCGGACACGATCATCACTGCCAACATCCAAGGCATCGTTACGATCAAACGTAGCGTCGAGGCTAGGGAGGCGCTTCAACCTTCTTCTTCTCCCCATGAGAAATGAATTTTGAAAGAAAAGAGAGCGATGTGACAAGCGCTACATGCATGCAACCCCATGGGCAGGGGTCAACCCAATAAGCACCGTCTGCATGTGCATGAGGAACGGTCCGCGGCCACACTCCGTCGCGTCCAGTGTCAACAACTCCCGTCATGCGGCTCTCCTTGCATCCCGCAGTCTTGGGGTGACTTGACACATTAGCTCCGGGTCGATGCCGAGCATCAGCTTGGTGGTGACCGTGGCAGGTGGAAGGATGCTTCAGTCTTGGGCATCTTACAACCTTGTGTGACCAAATGCGACCGCAGTATTGTGGACGAGGGTCATGATTTAATCTCTAGACCATGGCAACCTCGAACCTTGCTTAGGACGAGATCTCATGATGTTTACCAGCAAATCAGTGGCAAACACAACCTCGTTGCAGTCGATGCAGGCGCGAAACCAGACAAGATCAAGAGCAGATATTGATTAAACATCGTCGAAGCATTCACTTACGGTTGAAACCCAATTCATTCCGTCGAGATCGGTTACGTGGCATGCGAACAAGCCATCTGTTACAGTTATAGGCTGGTAGGAAGTAATAATCTATAAACCCAGCGAACGAACCCACCTGGTTGGATTTACTTCAAGCACAATTCAAACTTTGGGAGTGAGGGATGTTGTCTGAAAGGCTCTGCTTGGCTGTGTGGTCTCGTCGCCTCACATGCCTCTCATCAACGTTTGGCTGTTGCTCGTCTGTCGTCCGTCTGCCATCCACCACTATCGTCATGGAGCTATTCGCAACCGATAACTGTGTATTAATGCTGATGTTGTATACCACGGGCTCAACCGAAGATCCATCACACGACGCCTCTTCTGTGTGCTACGCAACATGCTTATGGCAACACTCAAACCACTCAGCGCTATCAAGGCCAAGTATTGGTGATCGCAAATAAAAAGCCGGACTCTTCAAAGATATTTATACCTCGATCGCACTTCTCAGCCTTGAGATAGTATGTACTTGCCAGCAGGACCACCTCACCACAAGCACACAAGACCATACGTAAACGCCAAAGCAGCCTTGGTATTCATTCCTGTCACACTGTCCAATCTCATTCCATCCGTCGTGATTATATACGCGCATCCAAACGCATCTCAGATTTCCCATCTCTCGTTAACCCATCCAGAACGGGCTCGCCGTAGCACAATCTGAGTTCCTCTTTCCCAGCCCGCTTCCGTCATGCCTTTGCGTCAGAAGAAAGAAACAAAACAAAACAGGAATTGGTGAAGGCGATCATGGGCGACAACCTAAAACCTGTCGCTAATTGTGTTGCAAGTTAAAATGCCGTAGTAAGAACAAAATTTCCCTCGTGTCATGCGTTCCTTGCAACGAGAAGAAGAGAGCCCAACTCCATACACCACGCAAAAGCATCCCAAACCGCGGCCCCGACCCAAAGCAGCCAGACGACGACCTCCATCGCCGCGACGACGACCCGCGCGACGACCCCGACGGCGCCCCGCAGTCAGAACTTGCCGATGCGCCGGTTCGCGACCTTGATCTTGCCGCCGACGCGGTCGGCGTCCTCGTTGACCCGGTCGAGCATCTTGGTCTGCGCCTCCACCTCGTCGTTGATCTGCAGCCCCATCTCCTTCTGCCGCCGCACGATCGCCGCGAGCGTGTTCACCTGCTCGTCCTGCTCGCTCATCATCTGCCGCTGTAGCAGCACGACCCCGTCGTTGTCCAGCTCCCGCGTGCGCTCCGTCTCGGGCAGCGGCGCGCCGAGAACCCGCCCGCCGGTCCGCGCCCCGCTGCTGCTGCCGGCAGCCCCTCCCAGCAGCGCCGCCTTGTCCCCCGACGAGGCCCACCCTTCCCTGGCGGCCCGGCCGTTCTGCGACATGCTGTTGCTCAGCCGCTCCAGGCCCTCCCTGTCGACCCGGGCCGAGGACAGCAGGTCGCGCCGCCTGCGCAGCTCGCCGTCGCCGAGGGCGCCCTTCTCCTGCATCGTGCGCAGCCCCGCGGTGAGGTTCCCGATCAGCGTGCCCGCCTTGACAAGCGCCCTCTTCGCCGCAGCGCCGGCCTCCGCCGCCGCGGTGCTATTGTTGTTTTCCGCCGCGGCATCTCTGCGCGACAGGCTCAGCCGCGCCTCGTGGAGGTTGCTCTTCATCTCGCGGTGCAGGTCGAGCCAGGTCGTCGGGTCCGCGGCGCCGGCGCGGCCGCTCGTGATCAGGCCGTGGGCGCTCGCGGCGGAGTTGCTCGTGCTGCCGCCGCCGCCGGTGCTGGGGAGGTTGAGGAAGGAGCGCCAGGCGGAGGTGTCTCGCCAGCGGCGATCGGGGGACTCGGCGATGGCGCGGAGGTAGGCCTCGAGGCCCTGGCGGCGCTGCTCCGTCAGGTCCGGGGAGGAGACGGTGGACTTGAACCAGGACTTGCCGGGCAGCGGCTTCGGGGGCGGGGCCCCGACCTGTTCGGCGAGGGACTGGTGGAGGGTGGCGAAGTCGGAGTATCGCTTCTGAACGACGAAGGAGCGCAGGGGCAGGCGGAGGGTGATGTTGTAGAGGGTGTAGGGCTTCGCTTCGCCGGTCGAGAGGATGGTCGAGGGGATGGAGATCTCGGCCGGGGGAGCCATTGTGACGGCGGTTGTTATGAACGGATGGGAAGGTTTTTTTCTTTGGTTCTTTCGACGATTGGAGATGATGGGACGTTGATCGGGTTTGGACGAGCTTGGGCTCGGATGAGCTGGGCTGGGCTGGCTTGCGGTGATGGTTCGCTCGCTCGCTTCGTCGGGTGGGAGTGTAAGTGGCTTAGTCGGTTGGCGTGGGTGATTGCTGCTTGCTGGCAGTCGCAATGGCGTCGTCGAAGGGATGATGTGGATAATTCGCAAATGAAACACAATCGTAAACGTTGTCGAGCGCGTCGTCGTGCTGGTAAAAATCAATGTTGTTGAAGGACGGATTTGGTTCGTTGCTTGCGTCAGGTCCCGGGGAGATGCAATCAAGGTTCACGTTCCAGTTCAGTCCGGTGAGCAGCAGCGCAACGAACGTATGCAATGCTCCAGCGAGGTGTGCTGCAGCCGGGCGCGAGACGCAGGTGGTCGGTTCCTTAAAAAACGACGGCGGCCCACTGTTGAGCAGCAGGTCCCTGGGTTCCTGGGCGTGCCTAGGTCTGAAAGACAGCAGCCTGAGGGGGAGGCTGGTGGTCGTGTGCGCTGTTTGACGCCTGTGGCGCCTGCATGGAACCACTAAACTGGAGCCTGCCGCAGGAATGACCGCATATCTGGGACACCTCATCAGGAAGGGCCTGGGCTTGGGCTCATGACGAGGGCCAAAGAGAGACACCGAAGCCCGAGTGATTGTCACTGCCTGAAGATCCCGACTGAGATGGATACGACGCTGTGTCTTCTCACCGCGGGCACACCGTCTTCTCTGCCATGACAGCTGCCATTGTCCGCATTTCCACACTAGATCGACTGAACTGAGTGACAGCGCGAGAAGAAGCCTTCCAGAATATTCATCCGAAATGCAGTAGTCATGTTCATGCATAAGCTTCACCTCTCCGACGACTAGTAGATTGAAACTTGGGAGGATCACTCTCAGCCCAGACAGACTACTGTGCCGAACCAAAATACCCCATACGAATCGTCTGAGCCGTCTCGGACGCGTGGTCCGGGACCAGACGTGCCTCGCTCTCACTCACACCACACCCACATAAATGACTCGGTGTTCCCAGACCAAAAAGTTTTGATTCTATCATGACTGCTCATGCTGGGACAAGAGCGCCGCAAGCTCTGACCAGCCGGCCGACCCTATTCCAGGCTGCCAACGCCGTCCGAGTGCTGCTCAGCCTCATCGCCAGTATACGATTATTACGTGCCTCAGGGTATTTGTACTACAGCCAAACCCATGTGCTTTTGCTTAAACCCCAATCTGCATGCCCATCCAATACTCTTGGGTATGCCCGCGCCCTCCTCACACCTTGGTCCATGGCACCACCCGCCTAAAAGGTCTCCTGATCGTCGGCAGCCTCGCCCTCGGCGGGGATCTCGAAGCCCTCCTCCGTCGAGTACAGAATCGTTTGGATCTGCTTGACGAGACCGTCCTCCTGCTTCTCCAGCTCGGGGTCCTCCTCGACGGCCTGCTGCACAAGAAGCTCAATGTCGCGGAGCTTGCTGAAGTAGAAGTCACGCTCACGCTCCAGGCCGACGACAGTCTCCTTGAGGGTGGCATTCTCCTGCTGCAGGGCGGCGCTGCCGGGGCCCGCCGCCTTGGCCACGCGCGGACCGCCCGAGGGGGTCGTGCCTCCTCGTCTGGCAGCACCGGCGGCAGGAGCGGCGCGGGGGGCGGCACCGCCACCGCCGGACACGGGAGCGCCCTTTCGGCGGGCGACGGCATCGTAGTCGTGGTCGGGGAAGTTCAGGTCCCAGAATCTCTTGGTCCATTGAAGGAACTCGAGGTTGTCCTGCATCTTGCACTTGACGAGGGCTTCGACGGGGATGGGCTTGTCGATCTGATGTCTGGCAAAGGTGTCTGCAGAGAGCAATTGTCAGCGTCGGGTTCGCTGGGCACCAAATGCAAGGTAGGTTCGAGGGCTGGACTCACTTTGCAACACCTTGAAGTTCTGTATGTATGCATACTCGCTGTTGACGTTGAACTTGACCCTGGACATGGGGATGTCCATGAAGATGCTGTCAAACACCTGGCATAGCGCCGCGCTGCAGTCAAACCAGCGTTAGCAACACCATCACGAAAATCACCAGGTCCCACAAATCGCTGTATGGCGGGGGAGGGGTATCGGGCTGCACTTACCCCGTACCGCATTGCTCGACCTTTGTGATGTTGAGGGACAGCAGCTGGTTCAACCACTGGATGAGTTCCTGTCTGGATAGTCTTTTCTGTTAGCTGGGAGAGCTCGATGTCGAGGCGGCGACGCGCCGAGTCCGTCGTGTGGTGGTGGTGGGCGCCGCGGGATGGAAGGCCGTGGAAAGTTACGAACCTGGATTCGCCCATCTTGACCGTATGTGTCTGATCTCTGGGATTTTTCGTGTGTTTGGATGAAGAATGCGCGCGCAAAAAACCGGGAATCGAAAGGACGCTCGAGAAGCAGAGACGCGATGAGGCGTAGAGAAAGGAGACGTGGGTGGTTAGAGCACCGAAGTTGGGCTTAGGACAAGACAGGCAAGTGTCGAAGTGGCAGAAATTAAATCTCGTTGCTTTGTCGCCGGCGGCGTGAAGGCTGCCAAAATTGTTGGCAATAAGTGGTCGCCCAATCAACCGTGGTGGGGGCAATTACTCGGGAGTTGCCCCTACCTTCCACGTCCCCCCTAAACACTGGCAATGACTGGCTGGCGGCCTGGCCCTTCTCTGCTGATGACAAACACCGTCACGTGTCCGTACTCCGATCACGTAACGCACTGACCAGCGCGGCGGATGGGACCGAGTCGTCTGACCGCCTAGGTAGTCAAGGTGGGGCCTGTTGGCGGCAGAAAAGTTCAAGCTCCACCGTCCGTTCAGAAAAAATTCTGGCGCTGAAGATCGAGCTGGGGGATTGGGAAAGCGTGTTAGAGCAGACGATACCCCGCGGGACTACTCCTTCGCTTTTCAACAATTCTCAACCGCCCAACATGGCTCCCTCTCAGAAACGCAAACCAATTGACGACGACTTTGTCCACACAATCTCCGACAATGACGAGGACATTGTCGAGGAAGAAGAGGCTGTTGCGCCGCCCCCGAAGAAGAAGGTGAAGACCGCCAAGAAGTCAAAGAAGTCTAAGAAGGGCGAGGAAGAGGAGGAGGAAGAGCGCGAAGGCATCTGGGGCAAGAATGAAGACGACGACGGTGCCATGGACTCCGACTTCGAGTTTGCCCAAGACGGCGCTGTCGAATTCGGCGACGACGAGTTCGAGGGCTGGGGCTTCGACGGCGCAAAGAAGTCCATGAAGAACCAGGACCCGGTTGGCGTCGATTTGGACGAGATCATCCGTAGGAGGCGCGCGAAGAAGACCGGCAACGAGGAGCCCGAGGCCGCTGTACTGGAGGAGGCTGGTGACGACGACGAGGAGGCAGAGAACGACATGGATATCGACCTCGACGACGATGAAGACGGAGTGCTCGCCGACGACGCCTTCGGCATGGGTGTTGACCCTGAGAACGAGGGGTCGGCCGACGAGGAGATTCCCGACGCAGAAGACGCAGAAGACGAGGACGCCGCTGCATCAGACAACGACTCCGTTGCGACACCCGTAGACCACCCCGACGACGCTCGCGATGATTCGGACGACGAAGAGGAGGATGCAGAGGAACAAGCCAAGCGCGATGCCTTCTTCGCGCCAGAGGAGCCCGCACAGCCCGGCAAGAAGGATATCGCTTCATCATTCCAGGGCATGTCTCTGTCGCGTCCCCTTCTCAGAGGTCTTGCCGCCGTTGGCTTCTCCAAGCCCACTCCCATTCAGGCCAAGACCGTGCCTATCGCTTTGATGGGCAAGGACGTCGTCGGTGGTGCAGTCACTGGTTCCGGAAAGACGGCCGCCTTCGTGGTTCCTATTCTCGAGCGTCTCCTCTACAGGCCCAAGAAGGTGCCCACCAGCCGTGTCGTCATCCTCACCCCTACCCGTGAGTTGGCTATCCAGTGCCACGCCGTTGCTACCAAGCTGGCAGCCTACACGGACATCAAGTTCACCCTGGCTGTTGGTGGTCTCAGTCTGAAGCAGCAAGAGGTCGAGCTCAGATTACGGCCGGATGTCATTATTGCCACTCCCGGTCGTTTCATCGATCACATGAGAAACTCTGCCAGCTTCAACGTCGACACTGTAGAGATTCTGGTGCTTGATGAGGCCGATCGTATGCTCGAAGACGGTTTCGCCGACGAACTGAACGAGATTCTCACCACACTCCCCAAGTCAAGACAGACCATGTTGTTCTCTGCTACCATGACATCGTCTGTCGACCGCCTGGTCCGCGTTGGCATGAACAAGCCCGCCAGGGTCATGGTGGATTCCCAGAAGAAGACAGTCGGCACCCTGGTGCAAGAGTTCATCCGCCTGCGTCCCGGCCGCGAGGAGAAGCGTATGGGCTACTTGATCCACATCTGCAAGACGATGCACACCGAGAGGGTCATCATCTTCTTCCGCCAAAAGAAGGAGGCTCACAGGGCAAGAATCATCTTTGGTATGCTGGGCATGTCTTGCGCCGAGCTCCACGGTAGCATGAACCAGGCTCAGGTGAGCACCTCTCTTATAACCCGATGAGAATGTCACTAACAACCTTGCAGAGAATTGCCAGTGTAGAGAACTTCCGTGACGGCAAGGTGAACTACCTCTTGGCTACCGATCTTGCGTCTCGTGGTCTCGACATCAAGGGCGTTGACACCGTCATCAACTACGAGGCGCCCCAGAAGCTGGAGATTTACGTGCACAGAGTCGGTCGTACTGCGCGTGCCGGCAGAAGTGGTGTCGCCGTCACCCTGGCTGCCGAGCCGGACCGCAAGGTCGTCAAGGCCGCGGTCAAGGCGGGCAAGTCCCAGGGAGCCAAGATCATGAGCCGTGTCATCGAGCCTGCGGAAGCAGACAAGTGGCAAGCCCAGGTTGACGAGATGGAAGACGAGATTGAGGAGATCATTGTCGAGGAGAAGCAGGAGAAGCAGTTCGCACAGGCCGAGATGCAGGTCAGAAAGGGAGAGAACATCCTCGAGCACGAGGCCGAGATCAAGTCCAGGCCGAAGAGGACATGGTTCGAGACGGAGCAGGACAAGAAGAAGGCCAAGGACGCGGGCCGGGCTGAGCTCAACGGCGAGGGCGGCCCGGGCAAAAAGAAGGTGAAGATGAGCAACAAGGCCAGAAAGCAGCTCGACGCCAAGGCCACGAGGAGTGAGGGCCACGTATGGAAGAAGGGCAAGGCGGAGCGTGCTGGACAAGGCGCCGTGCTGAACCTCAAGAAGAAGAAGGTCCCCAAGAACGGCAGAATGAGGGCGAAGATGGCCCGTGGAAAGAGGTAGGCGTCGGTGGGCATAACGGAGGGAAAAGTTTAGACCAAAATACCATGTTGAAATACCATCTAATTCTTTCTTGGCACGGAGTTTCGTCCATCATGGATCATGGGGAAATGCGCCAGCAAAAGGACCGAAATGCGACAGTTCAGTTACATCGAGCGAGTTGACAGGCCCTCACGTGTCCAGCGCCGGAGCGTCAGTTGATGGACTCTGGTCTGGCCCAGGCACGTTACATTTGCAGCGTCCTTTTTTCAGTGGGCCTCGGCCAGAACCAGCGCTGAGGACGATCGCAGCACAGGGCACCTCACGCAGCGCATTGGAAGCTTCAGCGGGAGCTCGGCAAGCTCAAAGGATGACGTAACATCTCGTTTCGCTTGGACGTGGACCTCATTCAGCGGGCAATAAGCTGAGGTGCTCGCTGAGGAGGCGCCGCTGTCTTACGCCGCCTGCATAATATTCCATGCATTTCTGGCACTTGGTCGCATCTGGAAATCGAGACACCCCGACCCGGCACCGGCAGCTTCTGAGACCAGAGACAACCTAAAGCTTCGCCCGCCCGTCGTCACGAGCTCCTAGCTCATCCCTCCCTACCCGCGTGCTCCCGCTACTCTGCCTCAACCCCTCGACCGCCGATTCCGCCTCCCAAACCCGTCGCCCAGATCATGTGCTTCCATCATTCTCTGCCGCTTCTTCATCAGCTGTAGAGCGTGGGGGTCAGAAGACGCTGTCGCCTGCGCAGCCTCGTGCACCTCCGGTCTGCCTCGTTGAGCCTCGGACGAGTAATCGACGTCGCTGAACCCACGACCTGCCGCCTCCGGAGAACAGACGGCGCGGGGGGACCCTTCCTGCATCACGAACAAAACCAGGGCCGTTCCGCACACCATCGCGCCCGTCTTGGAATCTTGTCCAAGGCACCTACAACGATCAAGCTGGCTCCCTTCAGGCCCTTCAGGCGATTTGGACCCCCGCATCCGCATCCTCATAATCGACTCAGCCTACTACGATACCTCTTCCCGCGAACCGTCCGAGATCGATATCGCGAGCGCGTGCTAAACTTCCGGCTCGACACCCTTCCGCAGCTCAAGCATCGCTTCCAGTCCCGCATTTACCGGTTGATTCTTGAGCGCCAGCGCAAGCGGAACGAGCAGTCGCGGCTCGTCGACGTAGTCAGGCGGCAAAGTCGCCGGCTGCTCTTGGGCCCACCCCCAGCGAGGCCGGCGAGGCATGCGAGAGCAGGACGCCCAGGCAAAAAGATGCCCACTTGGTCAGACTACACAGGCAACGGAGGAGGAGGAGCTGCGGCCAACTCCAGCCGCAATGGGGACGGGAACGGCTACGGATATGGCGCGGCGCCAGAGGGCGAGCCGGCACAAGGCGAGCGAGGTTTCCGTCGGAAATGGCTGGCTGCAAAGGCAGGCAGCATGTACCGCGCCGGTGCAGTTGCGATGAACGAAATAAGAGAAGGATATGCGCAGACGCGGGTAAGGTCGCTTGAAGCAGACGACGGCATGCCGAGGACGACGATACCCGGATCATTCCCGGATGTTGCCATTACGGTGCAAGGCGACGACCAGATGGTCATCTTTCCGTCATATGCGAAGCGACACACTAAGCAAGATTGGGGCGACGACAACGAGTATATCTCCAACGAACCACACGGGGCCATTAGAGATTCGGAGTACTGGAGGCAAGAGTGGGAGCGCAACGAAGACGAAAGGGCAATCGTGGATATCGACGTCAGAGGATGGGTTTATTCGCCGCACAAAGGGCCCATGACTAGACGCAATCGGATTCTGATTGGGCTCGCGCGCCAGTTGAGCGGCATCCCCGCACCCAGGCAGGATGCCCCTCCCTCGGACTCGCTGGGGGCGCTTCACCAATCCCATGAAGAGAGGAGGGAGCAGGAGAAGATTGCGAAAGAGGCGGCAGAGATTGAGAAGAGGGGCCAGGAGGAGAGGCGCGTGGCAAATCGCGGCGGCTTCAGTGAAGCGGCCCGAGAGGAGGACGACGACGATGCCGGTAGCATATATCCTGCGAGGTCAAGATCCCGTAGTGGCACCCGGACGCCCATGACAGCCCCGGGATCGCCCAAGATGCCAGCTAGGCAGTACACGAACGGCAACGAGCTGTCGGAGGCTGAATTATCCGTCGCAAACGCGAACCTCATGGCTAGGATAGCGCCATTCATGACGACACCCCTGATCCAGCTTCCCATCACCATATTCTTCTACAACGATGAGAAGTCGGCTTCGCGGACGGTGCAGACCAATGATGCCGGCCACTTTGTCATACGAGCCGCCTTGGATTTCGTTCCGACACATGTCCGAGTCCTAGCCAACCAAAGCCTGTCGGCAGTTCAAGAAGTCAAGATCATTGAACCAAGGGGCGTTAGTCTGATTAGCGATATCGACGACACCATCAAGAGGTCCAATATCTCTGGCGGCGCGAAGGAGATCTTCCGCAATACGTTCATCCGCGAGCTGAAGGACTTGACGGTCGAGGGCGTCAAGGAGTGGTACAACGAGCTGCACGCGATGGGCGTCAGCATACACTACTGCTCAAACAGCCCATGGCAGTTATTCCCAGTTTTGGCAAGCTACTTTATGATTGCCGGCTTGCCTCCCGGATCTCTCCACCTCAAACAGTACAGCGGTATGCTCCAGGGCATCTTCGAGCCGGTGGCCGAAAGGAAGAAGAGTACACTTACGCGGTTGATGAAGGACTTCCCCGAGCGGAAGTTCCTGTTGGTGGGTGACAGCGGCGAGGCTGATCTGGAAGTCTACACTGAGCTGGTCGAAACTCATCCAGGACGAATTATTGCAGTATTCATCCGTGATGTTACGACACCTGAGCAGAGCGGCTACTTTGATTCATCGTTCGAAGGCCCTGCTCGCCAGAAGGCCCCAACAATCAGACTTCAGGACAAGAGCGACGAGCCGGCAAACAGGCCTGGTCTGCCACCACGCGGCGAGATCAAGACAGTTGGACCCGTCATGGGCGATCTGATTGACTTCTCTGACGAGCCGGAACAGGCGAACCTGGACGACGCGGCTGCGCTTGCTCAACTCAAGGCAAGGCCAAAACCTACCTCGAGTGCGAGCACGTCGGATCTTCCTATTCGCAAACCTCCACCGCCTCGTCCAGTCAAGCCAGCAGCCCTTCGCAGTGCTCCTTCAGACACGAAGGTGCCTACGCTGGGGTCTAATGGCGGTTCTGCTCCACCTCCGCCTGCACCGCGGTCGAGAAAGCCGTCTGCTGACCGATCCGCCCCTCATCCGCTGTCGCAAATACACAACGCATCGCAACAGACGGTTGGTAGCACCAGCAGCTTACCCAAAACAGCAAAGATACCAGCGTCGACTACCCCAGAGGAGATGAGCAAAGCATTCAAAGTCCCACCACCGCCGCCACCTCCGCGCCGCAGGGACACCCCGTCCGGGGCCCGAAGCCTCAGCCCGCGGACGCTCAATCGGCAGAGACTGTCAAATAACGATGACATCGACTTTGAAGCCCTCCCACCGTCGGCCGGTCCTCAGCCGCCCGCGTTCGCAAAGACTAAGTCGAATAGCCTCAAGTCGGGAGCCACCTCTCCAACGTTGGGGTCTCCGACGATGGGACCCACGTACCCCAACAGGAAGCACGAGTTATGGATGCGTCGTCTGCAGCGCGCACAGGAAGTATTGGAGCAGCACGGAGTTGCCTTGTACACATGGCGGAGGGGCGATGATGTTGTTGCTGAAGCAGTGGGCATGGTAGAGGAAGAACTTAAAAGAGTAGGAAATGGGAAAGGGAATGGAGAGAAGGATGCCCGGGCGGACGGGAAGAGGTTTGAGAGGCAGTTGAAGGCGGAACAGCAACACAGGCAGCAGAGGCCGCCGCAACAGCAGTGGAGGTGATTGATGTCTCGCCACAGCATCCTAGAGGCCCTGGGGTGTTGTGTTAATACAAGCGTCTGGAAAAACGGAATAATTTGGCGCTGATTTCAAGCAGATATTTTTCAATCAAGTCTGAAATCGTTAATCCGGTGTTGCTCCGAGGTGCTCGGGTCATGCCACAAGTCGCTCCGTCTGGTTGTTTCACGCAGAGATGGCAGAAGGCTGCTCGTGTCATTCACCTTTCCGAGAACTCGGCTTGGTCAACGCTGGACTCCTGGGTATGGTACAAGGGACTCTCCCAGTCGTGAGGAACGATATTCGGTATCTCGACCGAACTACAGCATGCATAAGAGCCAAAAGCCCACAAAGAGGGCCGTTTGAAGCATATGAAAGCCCGTGTCAGGGCCATACCAGAAGTAGATGAACGGTTGCTTGCATGTGCGGCTCTACACAGGGCAGACCCCCGCCGCATGACCGACATCAGATGGCACAGGTTAGCGCCAACATCGATGGCCCATGTTTGACAGAGGAACAGCAGCACACTGGATTGGTGGTCTTTTGCCAACAGGTCACTCTATCCCAGGCTAGATGGATCTGTCAGAAAAAGCTTAGTTGACGACAAAGTTTCGGACGATCTTTGGGAACGCACGTACCTCATTCAACGTGAAGCGCACCGTCGCCCTGGGATAGATATTACACTGGGGACTTTTGATATATCTCTGTGAAGGAGCATGTTTGATGGAGAATGGGGGCAGGATGCTGGAGAGCTCGGGCCCCGGGTTGGCTTGGAGGTCTCTTTTTCGAAGCCAAGATGCGATTGAGTTTTGTCTTATGAGGATGGCGGTATAGGGGTTCGCGAGGGCAGTTGTGAATGGGAGTTTTGGTATATAAACAGAATAGAGTTCTCTCGAGCTTTGGGAATTAGAATCTTAAAATCATCATCAGCTTCTAAGAGCTCAAAAGATTTTAACAACTATTCGTCTCAATACTTTCAATACGGCTGGTTCGTCTCCAAACTGACAGCTGGTCTATTGTCTCATCCCGCCTTTGCTTCTCCACGTTGTCCACATAGCTTGCACGGCCAAGCCTTTCTTCATTTCATCTCAACCTTGCAGCCAAGACGCTAGACGCATCTCCCACTCCATCTACGACCCCTCCACAATGTCTCTCCGAAACATCCTCCTCTTGGCCCTCGCCGCTACTGCCCTTGCGTCCCCGGCTTCCAAGAGCGGCAGCCCCAAGGGAAGCAAGAAGGCGAAGCACACGGCGTCCAAGACCGCGCCCCATGTGCCCATCTCAACGGGCCACTCTGGGACTGGATCTGGGTCGGGGGCCGCGAACAACGGGACGACCTCGGGCGGTGGAGGCCTGAAGACTACGTTTCCCACCCCCAAGGGCTCGCAGAACATCGCCGCTGTCAAGACTATTGCGGCAGGCCAGTCGTTCGACGGCGGGATGCAGCTCTGGGACCGGAGCCCGAGCACGTGCAAGGGGCAGACAGAGGGCGGGAACAAGGATGCTGTGTTCATTCTCGAGGAGGGGGCTACGATTAGCAATGTTGTGATTGGGCCTAATAACGGCGAGGGCATCCATTGCCTTGGTAGCTGCACCATCAACAACGTGTAAGTCATATCACATCACCCAGAGCCCTAGCCTGGCCTGCAATATGTCCCCAAACTAACACCAACCAGCTGGTTCCAAGACGTCTGCGAAGATGCAATCACATTCAAGCAGACCTCGGGCACCTCCTTCGTCAACGGCGGCGGCGCGCAGAACGCCGAGGACAAGGTGCTGCAGCACAACGGCGGGGGCACGGTCGCGGTCAAGGACTTCTACTGCAAGGGCTGCAGCAAGATGTACCGCAGCTGCGGCAACTGCAAGTCGCAGACGGCGCGGCACGCGACGTTCGAGAACGTGCGGCTCGACGGCGGGAAAGTGCTGGCCGCGGTCAACGGCAACTTGGGCGACGGGGTGGACATCAAGAACTCGTGCGTGCTGGGCGGCGCGGAGGTGTGCGAGATGTTCGAGGGGAATAGTAGTGGCGCGGAGCCGAAGTTGACGGGCAAGGGGCCTGATGGGAAGGTTTGCGTTGCGGAGGGTGTGAAGACTAGCGGGTGCTAGGTTGGGGAACTGGGGATAGGGGGAAGTGGAAGGTGAGGTGTGGACGGGGGGTTGAATTGTACATGCTGTGCGTGGTTTGAGATTGTATATAGGAGATATCTTGTAGATATGATATGAACATGGCCAGAGGCCCGCTTCAACATTATTCAAACCTGTAGTGCTCAATAATCATTATCGAAGATCACGAACTGAATCGGTTTGCTTCTGAGATGTGACCTATTCAAGATAACATTAAGTTCAACCCAATTCCTGTCAAGCTACAGACGCACCGCTCCAGACTCGCCGAAATGCAATCAAGCCACAACAAGTCCGTCGTCGGAAGTTGACCGGGCTATCCCCTCCGCCCCATCCCCGGTCTCCGATCCGGCACCCCGGCCCCGTCACGATCCCCGCCCGCGATACCCACCCAGGGCTCGCGCAAATTCTCACACACGCGAATTCGCGACGTCATATTCTGCTTGTCCCCGATCGGCCTCCACAGCACAGTAGCTTCGGCTCAGTTAGTCTATTAGTCTAGTTGGTTAGGACGTCGGATTCTGATGATGAAAACCATCGGTTCCCTTCCGTAAGCCCAGGTTCGAATCCTGGATGGACCTTGCCCCTCTCACGAGGACCGCTCCGAGATGCTTCTCGCTGCCCTCTTTCCTTCGGTCTATTAGTCTAGTTGGTTAGGACGTCGGATTCTGATTTCTCTATGAGTTGGAATGTTCCGTAAGCCCAGGTTCGAATCCTGGATGGACCTCATTTTTCATCCCTGTGAGTGGGATCACCTTGCCTTTTTGTCCTGAGACTTTCTGAGGATCTTGGCTGAGAAAAGAAGCGTGTCTGATTTATATATCCCACGAAACCTAAACTTGTTCAGATCGGGAGCCTATGTTGTTTGCCGGTGGGCATATGTCAAGAGCGCATTACGCATCGCATCTTTCCTCGGCTCAAACGGCGATTCTAGCCAAGGACAAATCCACACAAGTGGCGTTACCAAAGAACCGGCCATACCGTGTTGTACCCACGGCCGTGGAACACGGGGGATGGAAGGATCGAACCGAGGGCCCATGAGGTAAAAAACATGCTTCCAGAGATCCCATCCCCTGCCAAAAGGCGAAGATCCCTTCAAACAGCGGGCTCAGCCGGTTCTTGCAGGGTGCTTAAACCGGGGGGCCAGGGTTTGGGCGCGGTTCGCCGAGCGCCAAGTTGTGGGGGCATGGACGGGGTTCATCTCGTATCGCAAGATGATCACCACAACCTAAATTGTCACTCTAAGAATAGGGATGGCGTGGATTTCTATCAAGAGCACTTGATGCTGAATAAAAACATGGAAGAGACACATTCGAGGTTGCAGCTGGTGGAAGTCAGCAGCATCGTTGCTCCCTCTTCGTCAACACCACCCTCCTCGCTCGCCTTTGGGCAGCTTTCGATCGTTGAACATGTACACGCCCTCGTTCATGGGTCTCTTGACCTCTTGTCTTTCAATATGCTCCGTCACGTTCGCATTTCCGACTGAGCGCCGGATCGCCAACGACAGCTCCGCCGGTGTCCAGACATACTTCAACCTTAATGGCGCGGCCCATGGCGAGAGATCGAAGTCTTTAACCGCAGACGGCTACCGGATGATCTCCCTGAGCGCATACGGCACCGCACCGAACGCAAACTACGCCGCCGTCTGGGTCAAACGAGATGGAAACCCTTTTGAAGTGATTTACGACGCAGACGAATCAACCTACAACTCGTGGTTCGACTCGTGGAAGGCCAAGGGCTACGTCTCAACGCACGTCTCCGCCACAGGACCGGCCGGTAGCGCCGTCTTCGCGGGCGTCATGGAGAAGGCCAACGTCACCAACTGGGCACAGCTGTGCGGCATGAAGAGCCCCTACGCGTACGACAACGCCACGGACGGCATCCCGATGTTGGTGAAAGACTTCCGGATGTACGGCACCCCCGGAGACCGCAGGTACTGCATCCTCGGCCACGAGAATGTCGGCAACCAGCTCTCCACGATCTTCTACACCACGAACTACTCCATTAACTACGCGGATATCTACTCCTCCGAGCTTGCCAAACGCTTCTGGCGCCCCTCCCGTCTCTTCTTGTCCGACGATCAGGTGATCACGCCCCAGTTCGTCGATACTTCGGTCGGCAAGTGGGTAGCTTTGGATGGCCTCACCGGCGCTGAGCTGGCCGCCGAGATCGAGTCGCAGAAGGCGGAGGGCTTGTACCCAATCGACCTCCACGGCGGCGTCTCGGGAGCAGACGTCCGCTTCTCAGTCATCTTTGCCGAGCAGGACATCCCCGAGACCCGAAAGTGGTCCGCCACCGGATCTTTCACCGGGTTCAAGGACAACGACGCCGCGGCGGCGGCCTTTGACTCGACCATGCAGACCTGGATGACGAAGAACGGCGTCCGCCAAGCCCAGATTGCGATTGCGCTGAACGGCACCGCCATCGCCGAGCGCAGCTACACCTGGGCGGAGAGCAACCGCGCCGTCGTGCAGCCAGATGACATTTTCCTGCTTGCCAGCGTCAGCAAAATCTTCGTCCACGCGGCCGTCTACAACCTCATCGAAGCCGGGAAGCTGAACTACTCCACCCCTGTCTATCCCCTACTCGGATACAAGCCGGTTGACGAGCGGGCGAACGAGATCACCATCGACCACCTCCTCAGGCACACCTCCGGCTATAACCGTGACAAGTCCGGCGACCCGGGCTTCATGTTCCGCGACATCGCCTTTGCGCTCTTCAACGGCACCCGCGCCGCGACGCTGCGCGATGTGATTGAGTACCAGCTCACGCGCACGCTCGACTTCGCGCCGGGGACGGACTATTCCTACTCCAACTACGGCACCATGCTGGCGAGCTACGTCGTGAGCAACGTTACCGGCGTCCCTTATCTCGACTTCCTCAAGCAGAACATTCTCGGCGACCTCGACGTCAGGCTCTACGAAACGGACGGGGCGAAGCACGTTGACGACCGCATCGTCCAGGAGAGCAAGTACACGGGCTACGACCCGGTGGATCCTGACGCATACCGACTTGTCCCGGGACCGTACGGAGGCGACGGCGCCATCAAGGAGGAGTGCATGGGAGGGTTCTCTTTGGCGGCCAGCGCAAGTACAGTTGCGAGGTTTATTGGATCCCATGCTGTGGCGGGAACTGGTGGCCGAGCGGTCTATTCTGAGCGCGATGGTACTGTTGTGGGTGCGAGGTCGTTTGCGTCAAGTCGACCTGATGTCGATTGGGCTTTGACGTTGAATACGAGGGAGTACATCTCCGAGGCCGAGTTTGATGATTTGAGATACTGGAAGATACCCTTTACATTTGAGGATGTGCAGCTAGCGTAGATATCAGGTAGCAACAGTGTCAAATTGGAAGCTGAATGAACAAAGGCATTGATCGGAGTGGATGTGACTTGGTATGTCCCTGTCTGATCTATACGCTGCTACTCATGATGAGCTTTGCGAGCCGGGTAGTGACCCCTATAACTTCAATCGTAACGTAACCAATACTTCGACATTGATGATAGTAGTGAATGAAACGATAGGGATAACGATAGTGACAATAGACGACGGCGATAGAAGACGACAACATATGCGATTAGAGGCGACGACTGAGAAAACCTTAATTACTTTAATGTACCGAAAATGCAGGATGTAGGTACAGATTAAAAGCGTATATGATTGACACTGCCCGGCTAGCAGAGTTTCCTCATGATATCTTACTAGAGACAGACGTGTAAGTTACCAATGATTTCAGTGCATCCTCATATTCCCTTTCGACCATTTCCGCATGGTGTGGTGAACGAGGTGCGATGGAGCAGGGAAACGGCAGGGGGCTGGAGTTGAACCCGTCAGAATAGGCGAAGCTAGAACGCTGTTAGTCATGAAAAGCAAGTCGATAGATCTCACTCACATGTCAACATCAACGTCGCGCCCCTTTTCGTCTTTTCCTGGCCTCACATCGAAGCCCCAGAGGATACGCGCAATGTTGATTGCCACTGAGGCAGAGCCGAGATGCATGCCTGGACAGATACGGCGACCCCAGCCAAAGGCGCTGTGGCCGAAAGACCCCGGATACTCACGATCCTCGAGAAATCTCTCCGGGATGAACTCGTGTGGCTGCGGGAAGGCCGACTCATTTAGGTGGACTAAAAGGTATTAGTGCGGATAAAAGTGAGCGTCTCTGAACTGTGCTTACGACTCCAGAGAGGGGCGATGATTGTGCTGCCCTTCGGGATGAACATGCCCTTGTACATATAGTCGGCAGTGCTGGCGTGTGGTGTACCGCCGAGGACCGCGACCGGTCTCCATCTCAGCGTCTCCGATGCTATGGCCCGGATGTATTGGAGGTTCTCTAGATCTTCGAACGCGGGAAGGCGGTTCGTGCCGACAACCCTGTCAAGCTCCTCTTGGGCTTGAGGGATAAAGCGTGGCCCGAACTTGACGCATGCGAGGAGAAAGCTGGCCAGAGAGCCAGCGGACTAATATTGTAAGAGCCAATTCGATGGATGAGGTAATGTAGATAACTCACAGTTTCGACGCCGGCTCCAAAAGGTGAGCCGGCCGTGTATGCAATCTCCAGATCCGACATGCCAAGGCTTGCTTGCTCTTCTAAAAGATGTCTGGCGAAGCATTCGGGCGCAACACCTCTGGCCACCTTTTCCCGAACCTCATCCATGAGGTCGGTGTAGAGCTTAATGTCCTTTTGTCTTTGCTTCAAGACCTCGGCTTTCCACGGGGCAAGGAAGGTGGGTAAATACTTGAGTGCTGGATAGCGCTCGACTGCGAACTTGCCGGGGATGCTGTAGATATCTGTTAGAGGGAGGCCAACTATCGTTGATGAACATCACTCACTTGACGGAAGTCAAACGTCCCATGGACTCGGCGTTCCGCTGCACCACAATATCCGTCGTCACATCCTCAACCCTCCTGCCATAGGTGACGGTCACAATCACGGAAGCAGCATATCTCTCCAGGTGTCTCCTGAAGTTGATTGGGTCCACAAGTAACTCATGCATGAGAACCTTCGATTCAAGACTCTGGATCGGCCGGTACGTCTCGCTCTGCCGCTGCATGAAGCCACTGTGAAGCAACTTTCTCCAGCGCCTCCAATAGGATGAGTACGGCGCCATCAACCCTCTCATACCTCCGGACAAAAGCTCGCCTCCCATGATGAAGCGCGGGCGGGAGGAAAAGATTGCGCCCTTTTTCTCGAGGAGGTCCCATGCTGCCTGAGCGGAACCCAAGATAATAGTTGGTGTCGGGCCAAGTTGTAGGTAGACAATATCGCCATATTGCTTACTTAGTTCTTGGAACCAGAGCCATGGCTTGCGGATGCCGGTCTTGATAACCTTTGGTCCGGGCGGGAGTTGAGAGCGGTGCGAATATAGCTTCCATTGTTGTTGAAGCTGCGAGGGCGGTTATTGAGTGGTAATCAGGGGGCTATGATTGGCTGCTGAGACCTACCCTGGGAAATATGAGAGCGATGTATGTGAGAGAAGCCAGAGCCGTTGCCCATGCCAAGACGTGTGTGATCATTTTGGTCGTCGGTCGGTCATCCAGGAGTATTGATGAGCGAACGAGAAGATTCACAAAGTCTTGCCAGCAAATTTATCCCGACTCAAACCGTCGAGATGTTTCTCTTTGGGCGATGCCGGCAGCGTTGCACTGAAATACCGAGGGCCCGAGGTTGCTGAGCCTTTGTTGCGTCTTCGGCTCGTCGCCTAATCTGCCAGCACGAACTGCCGACCTTGGCGAGACGTTGCAGTAAGCCACCCCCACTGATATCGCGCTTCCAAAGATCACTTGATGGGGCTCCAGAATCCTTTCCAAGTTGCAATGTGAAAAGCCTAGCTTGATATCGCGATGCGACAGGGTCGGAACCCCGCAGTTTGCTCGCTGCGAGGACGGTGGATGGCGCGGGGAAGAGGACCTGTGCGTTGAGTCTGGGGTCGTCCCCCACATAGTCGGCCTGCTGACGCGAAACTTACAAAGGATCTGGTTGGAGGCGGGTAAGTATACCCCTGCTTTAAATATCAGTAGTGTCGTGTATCATAGTGAAGGATTAAGAGGTCGAGTTACATGTGTGACTTTTGGCTTCAGTCTTTGAAACTTTGCTTTGGGTGATTCGTTTCACTGAATTAGAGTTACAATCATTCTTTTAAAATGACGCCAGATACTTCTCCTTGGCTTAGCAAGCCCTTCCTAACTTCGATGTTGCTGGGAATTGGAGGGTTTCTCTACGGCTAGTGAGTTGTGAGCATGGACATCTTGCCAATTACTAACCAGCAACGATCAGTGATTCCGGTATCATCACGCCAAGCTTAGCGCTCAAGTCCTTCTTGACCTACTTTGGAAATCCCGATGCCCCCTTGAGAGGAGCTATTGTGTCGGTATACCAAGCGGGAGGTAAGGCCATCTCAGGTCTCTTAACTAGTCTCATGAGGCCTAACGGTGTGATTCAGCTTGGCTGGGCAGCGCTTCGGTTGGAATCACTAGTGATCGGCTTGGTCGCCGGCGTGCCATCGCTTTTGGATGTATTTGGGGCGTCATCGGCGGAGCCTTGATGGCTGGCGCTGTTCATGTTGCTATGCGTGAGTTTGTGCCTGCCTTACGAATATTGAGTGATCTTAGCTGAATCCATTACCAGTCATCATGGGACGACTTCTAGTCGGCTATGCTGTTGGTACAATCACGGGTGTAGCTCCTGTCTTTGGTGCTGAGATTGCAAAGGTATCTCCACTCGTGTAGGCTGTGTCAAGACTTAGATCGCTGATCCAACTGCTCTAGACTGAAGAAAGAGCCAGAGTCACAGCCGTCAACCAGATGAGTCAGTACCCTACTATCCAAGCAGCTCACAACCACAGTTTCTGACTTTCCATAGTGGTCGCATGGGGCTTTTTCGTCGCCCTCTGGACCGGAGTCGGCGAAGGAAAATGGCACAACTCCAACCAGTGGAGACTCGGCTTCGCTATCCAAAGCATACCAGCTTTAATTCTAGGCGTCGGCGTTCTCTTCCTCAGCGAGTCGCCGCGATGGCTGTGCTTGAAAGGCCGTAACGAAGAAGCCGAAAAGGCATTCCGCAACTACCACTACAACGGCTCCAACGACAACTGGTGCCGCACCGAGTTCACCGTCATTCAAGTCAACATCGCCGAAGAATTACAAACTCAGGGGCGTCTATCGTGGGCCGACCTATTCAAAACCCCTGCATTTCGCAAGCGGCTCTTTGTCGGGTCGTTCGTCTGGGCAGCTGCCATGTTGTCGGGCATCTCATTTGTTCAGTACTACCAGACAGCCATCTATGCCACCCTGCAGTTCAGCCAGGACCAGCAGCTCCTTGTCAGCGGTTTGTACGGATCAGTTGCTCCGGTGGCCTGTTTCCTCTCTCTCTTCTTTGTCGACCGCATTGGACGAAAGAAGATTCTCATCTTCAGCTCATCGCTATTGTCTGTTTGCTACATGATTATTACCATCTTGGCAGCAGTGTACCCAGCACGACCTGGATTCCCTACGAATGAAGCTGCTCAGCGAGGACTTATTGCCTGCATCTTTGCTGTTTCTGCAAACTATTCAGCCCTTTTAGGACCCATGACTTGGATCATTCCGTAAGCTTCAGAATGGAGTGCCCCTTTCCCCTGAGACTAACATTTGGAACAGCCCTGAAGTCTTCACAACCGAGCTGCGCGCAAAAGCGAATGCCATAGTCCAGGTAACCCACTACTCTATCAGCCTCGTCATCACGCAATGTTCGCCAATTGCGCTCGCTGAGGTTGGCTGGAAGTACTACGTAAGTCGCCTCTTCTATACGGAACACGTCTGGTGCTCATTCGTATCAACAGATTATGTTCATACTAACAAATGCAATCTGCGCTGTCGTATTCGCCCTCTTTTACCCCGAAACCAGAGGAAAGTCCCTCGAGGAAATTGACGAGATCTTTGGGGATGTCAACATCGTTCGCGAATTGGACGCTGATCTGGCCGAAAAGGCTGGGGCCGAGGAGGTCGAGGTCCGTAGAAGCATGGCAACGTAGCTGGGGAATGAACGGGGATACCCGAGTACCAAACCTTGCCTAAATATAGTAGTACATAAGAACAAAAGCCTACTCGAGTAGACGATTGCATTGCTGTGTTGTATGCGCTTCGGTTTTATAACAACCCCTAGGATGATATGCTACCTCAGCTGTCTTATGGGGTAGCTTGAAGTTTCTAGAAATATATCGTAGTCTCATCACTTTCTTTCCCTCTAACATTCATCTCCTTTACACATCAACGAACATTCCCGTATGCCAGTAGTTGGCAACCGGATGTGAAGGAAAACGAAAACGTCTTCTTGTTATGACCACCCGGTGCAGTTACATGCCTGATCCGCAAACATATTTGAATTGTAGACACAGTCCATCCAAGCTTTCTCCGACACCCCTAACTTTTGAGAAACTAATTACAAACCCAAACCTGTGGGACTTAGCATCTCATGTCTGCCACGGACAGCCATTTTCTCTTCTACTTCCCCAAGTTTTCGCAGTCACTCTAGTTATTCACGGCCCACGGGTGGTGCAAATACAGGTAACACCCCGCAATTGGTAGAATTCCTTTCGCGGAATGAAAACAGGTGGTTGCGGCTCCCGCTCGCCATATTCAACATGCTCCCAGGACGCCTTCTCCCACGGCGACGCTGGCTCTGCAGCTGCCTCCGAATAAAGCTTCTCCGAATTTTCCTTTCGCGGAGTGTAAACTGGTGGCTGCGGCTCGCCGTGCTCGACATGATCGCAAGACGCCTTCCTGAACGACGACGATGGCTCAGCTGCTTCCAAGTCGAGCTTTTTCGAGTGAAGCTCCTTCCGCGAAACAGCCATGATCTGGATGAGGGCAAAGATGTAGATTGCTATGGAGGCCAGGCTCAGCAGCATCCAGGCCACCGCTAGGTTCTTGGTATCAGTAGGCCAATCCTGACTCCACAGGATCTTCATATTGAAGAAGCAAAGGATCTGAATCACAACCCAGACGAAGAAGAACACAAAGGTGGTTGGCCCCGGAATTTGAGCAGCCTGTCGAATTCCGTTACAGAAAGCCACGGAGATGATGAAAATGCTGGATGCCAAGTAACAGATGATAGAGAGGACAAGGGAACGCGTCGTCTGAGATGCGTCGAGGATCCCGCTCATGATGAGACTGCTCACGGCGGCGGCGGCTATAGAGACTGCGATGAGGAGATATCCCGTCTTTGGCAGGAGGGCGATCAGGCTCTTCTTAGGAATTTCGTCCCGTATACGTAGCGATATGGAACGTGCAATGCGACTGCTGCGGTTATCGCGCTTCGGCATGCAGGAATGATGGCATTCGCGGAAATCAAGTCCGGGTATCTGGGACATCTTGCCGTTGTTCAGTCGTTGGGTGATGAGAAAGCCCGTACTGTTCCCTTGGTTTCAGGATGTGAACTGCGTAACTGAGGATTTGGACTCGTTGCGAAAATCTACGGAAAATTGAAAATCTAGCTATGAACCACGGCTGTACGATTGATTATATTTTCATTTCAAAACCACGTGAAAGTAGCCACGAGAGCTTTCCATCTACTGCTTTCAAAACAAGCTTTCCTCGCGCCATGCAAGGCGCTCCTAGATTGAATATTGTAGTCGCCTCCTACCTGGATGGCACGCCGTGAACATCATGAGAAAAGCCAGTGGCGGAAAGCTTGATCTGGTGAACTCGAAGCCGTGATGTGACACTGGGATCAACAGCCCGGAAGATGACCTGCTTCAAGAACAGCCATGCATCAATGACCATCATGGACGACTACTTAATCGCAATATTTCGCTGTTCCGTGTCCTCTGACATTTGGAATTCGCAAACTCTCAGCAACTTCTGTGACAGTATCTTGCACCGATGGTAATTCCGGTCGTGATACGAGACCATGTCGACGGCCGGGTGCAACACGGGCAAAATGACGCTTGTCCACCCGCGCGAGCCGAGGCCCGTCCCCGGATCCCATCCCGCAGTCCGACCGCGGATCGCACGAACCATCTTCAAACAGCTCCGCGTCGCCTCAATCTGCATCACCTGTACAGATCCAAGGGCTACTGCATCACCTGTACAGATCCGCGACTACTGCACCAACTGTACAGATCCAGAGCCCCATCTTCTCAACATTGCACGCGAGGTGAGGCCCCGTCTTCGTCTGCATCACCTGTACAGGTAATACAGCTTCGGAAATCCACAGTGGTGCGCAGACCACCGCGAGGCGAGGGAGAGTCTCGACCAAATGGTGGTTCAGTTCGAAGGCCCATTCCACCCCACGCTAAACCCCTCACCGACATGGCTCCGCGACAGCTCCGCGTTGTCAAGCCAACAGGAGCTCCCAGAGCTTTGTGTACAAGTGTGGTACTTTCATTTGACACGTCCACGACATCGATGGCCCCTCTTCGCGCTCGTTATCTCAACAGCACAAAGAATGCGGCATTCACTGCAAACACGCAGGAATAGCCCCGCAGAAGCAGGCCTCGTTCTCCGACCGAGTCCAGCCAGTGAAGCAACGATGATGCGAGGCCTTGACTAATGTTCCTGTTGCAGCACCAGGACTGGGGGGCTGGCAGTGGACTTGGTGGAGCTTCAGCTAGTCTTGGCCGCAACCTTGGAGTTGACAGTTTTAGCGTGAGTTGTACCACAAAGAGCTTCATCATGTACAGACTGAGATAAGCCGTCGCTGTTGGCATCCAGTCTGCCGAGCAAAGACTTGCAATTGCCCAATTTGCGAGCGCTCAGATAATCATCCCTAATCATCCCTAATCAGGCTGGTTCCCGCCAAGTCGCTCCCGCAGCTCTTAGCCGCATTACCAAGCAGTAAGAGAGCTCCAAGATCGATCATCGATGAGCTGTCGAAGCCGCGGGTGTTGTTGCACTGCAGATGGGCATTACTCAGGTACATGCCCTCTACATGCGGCCCATCCGGGTCTCCAGAAAAAAATCTCAAGATCCACCCACTCAAGGATGTCTGCCCTTGTCCACGTCGGCTTCAACCACCAAATTGCTGAGTGAGGACCCGTATCAATTAGCTCCGCCGGTGTCAAGTCCGTGTGCCTGATCAATGACATCAGCGGGGTTCTGGCATGCCGTCACGGCCGGTTCGAAACCCAAAAGCTACCCCTCCATCATGCCACCGCAATGCCCCTCCAAGGCCCTTGAGCTTTCTATCTAAAGCCATCTTTCGCGCCGATCTGTTTTCTTTCTCTACCTCTCTTTCTCCCTCATCCAAACATACCTTGATACCCATTGAACCTTCTCTTCCACATCGACAAGATCTTCATTTCCAAACCAACACCAAATAAACCGTCACCATGCCTCAAGGAATCCCCACCGCTTCCCGTCTCCTGGACCTCTTCAGCCTCAAGGGCAAGGTCGTCGTCGTCACCGGCGCCTCCGGACCCCGCGGCATGGGCATTGAGGCTGCCCGTGGTTGCGCCGAGATGGGCGCCGACCTGGCCATCACCTACTCCAGCCGCAAGGAGGGTGCCGAGAAGAACAAGGCCGAACTCGAGAAGGAGTACGGCGTCAAGGTCAACATCTACAAGCTGAACGTCAGCGAATACGAGGATGTCGACAAGACCGTCAAGCAGATCCTCTCTGACTTTGGCAAGATCGATGCCTTCATTGCCAAGTAAGTCTATACTTCAAACACAGCCTTCCGAGGCAATGACAGTTGCTAACGTATGTGTCTCACAGCGCCGGTGCTACCGCCGACACTGGTGTCATCGACGGCTCTAAGGAGGCCTGGGACCACGTTATCCAGATCGACCTGAACGGCACCGCGTACTGCGCCAAGGCCGTCGGCGCTCACTTCCGCGAGCGCGGCACGGGATCCTTCGTCATCACCGCCTCCATGTCCGGCCACATCGCCAACTACCCCCAGGAGCAGACCTCGTACAACGTCGCAAAGGCAGGCTGCATCCACATGGCCCGCTCGCTTGCCAACGAGTGGCGCGACTTTGCCCGTGTCAACTCCATCTCCCCCGGCTACATCGACACCGGCCTGTCCGACTTCGTCGCCCAGGAGACCCAGGAGCTGTGGAAGAGCATGATCCCCATGGGCCGCAACGGTGACGCCAAGGAGCTCAAGGGCGCCTACGTCTACCTTGTCTCCGACGCCAGCACCTACACTACCGGTGCTGATATCGTCATCGACGGCGGTTACTGCTGCCGATAGATGCTCGTTGTTTTTTAGCGAAGCGTTGGATTTTAGGAGCAACAGGACATGGATACAGGATATGAAAGGGCTCTGGATATGATGTTATGACTTGTTGGATAATAGAAAAAAAAGTAAAAATGTATTAAATTTCAGCCCTTGAATACTTGTGTGACACTGCAAATGCGACATGCCTATAGAGAAGGTCGCAAATTGTTAGCATGAGCAAGCGAAGCGGTGTGTTGGACGCATGATCCGGGACCTTGATGGATACATTCAATGTGACTGGCAGTCATGCATCGATGTCTTACTTGGGTATCGCAACATTGGTACAGTGAGGAATTGCAGATGCTTAACCATGATGTATGAATGATGCCATGAATAATTAGCGTGTTCTTGGTCTATCACTAGGTCATCGTTCGATTCCATTTTTACTCCACGATTTCCACACCACGGTTGGAGACGTTCCACCCCCATCCGTTCCACTGTTAAATCCACCTACGGCTCTTCGTCTGGAAATCGGCAAATTCGTTGAACCCAAATACAGTGCGCGAGATATTGAGAACCACTATTGGCGAAATGAGTACCGGCACGCGGTGACAGTGATCGTGACCATACGTCTGATATTACGCGTGGATAAAGTAGTGTAGATTTCCATCTGTCACCCATCCTTGAGATATCGCCAAATCAGCCGACACCATCACTGCTCCTTCTTATCGATGCACGAGCGCTCTTGGCTGGAATCTCGCTCTTTGATATGCTTCGCCAGGGCATATGGGAGGAATTCCTTGAACCAATATGGCAGCCTGATGTCGGACTCGTCCTGGGGTCCTATCGAAACGAGGAAGCCCCAGATGATGGCGGTGATGATAAACCACCAGTATACACTGACGAGCCATACCATGATAGAATCCCTGGACACCCCGGCTCTTGCAAACATCGAAGCCATAGTCCAAAGACATCCGCCGGAAAAATTGAAGGCGAAATATAACAACGTAGCGTGTACGCAGAATCTGACCCGGGTAGCTATAGGAGTGTCTTTGAAATGGAGAGCGACTACCAGTGAGAATGTGGCGCCGAGAAACAGCGGTCTTAGTGGATTCCAGGCATCTATATTCATAAAGAACCCGTACAGCCAGTTAAAGGTTTGAAGAATCCAGGCGGTGATGCCAATGAATCGGTAGACCATCGCCTTTTCGCGCGACATGAGCGGTTGACGTTGCTTGAAAATCATGACCTCATGTTCCGCGGACTGCTTTGGTCTCGGTTGCCGAATCGCGGGGAGTTCGTTCGAAATGGTCATGTTGACGTGGGTAATTATGTGATCTTGGTTGAATCGATTGAAGTGCAGTTTATTTAGAAAGAGCGAGGGAATAATCTTAAATAGACGGAGACATTAATAATTAAGAGAAGCTCACAGGGTATCTTGATCTCGGCATGGCCGAGGGCTAAGGTTTACCCTGTGATCTCTACATGTGTGGGCAAGTATGAGACTGTCACAAGTTGTGGCTGGGTATGGTAACATGTTCGCCCAAAATGTTTGATTCAATCTCTGAAACTGTTACTAATCAAGCTTAAAGGTGCCATTGTTTCTCATTTCCAATACGTGGAAATCATTTGCGGTCTATGAACCTTAAGGACTCAACGGCTCACCCAACAGATCATCAGTCTTTAGCGCCTTTCGTTGAATTTGATATGCTTTGCAATTCCATAAGGAAATCTCCTTCACCCAATATGGCAATGTGAGATCCGTTAAATCTTGAGGACCTATCGCAACAACGGCACCCCAGACAAGGAGTGTAATCACAACCCAGATGTAGATGGCCGCAATACGTGTCGGAATCAAGAAAGAGGGATCTCGCCAAGTATCCGCTGCATGCCAAAGCACAGAAGATGACAGGTAGGAGAAGGCGTGCAGCATCAAGGCTTGTACACAAAGCCTAGCCCGTGTCGTCCAAGGAACGAGTGTGAACATGGTTGCGATCCCAAAGGCAGCGCAAGAGAAGTAAGCAAGGTTGGAAACAGGGTCGATACAAGTGCCGACCCAATGTGTCGCGTATAGCCACCACAAAGCCTGAAGAATCCAGGCAACGATGCCGGCGAATCGAAGGAATGAGGTTTGTGATGGCAGCAGCCCTGGAAGTTCGGTCATCGTGCTTTTATGTCTGTATGTCGGTTTCATCTCAGCGCGAGGAATCCTACGTAATTCGGTGTCGGTGGTCATCTTAGCTTCGGAAAGTTTTCGAGACTTCAGTCTCGAAGAATCGAACAATTTGGACCCGCAGCAGAGGTTCCTCTTCTTATATGCTACTTCGAGCAAGAAAGCATTGTCCCTTTGGGGTCAGTCTGTGGTACACCCCAGAGTACCAACAGCTAAATTGGTACTGCCTGTCCAGTAGCACACATAAGACTCGAAACTCTCTCTTTACGTCTCGTCAAACAAGGGGCGGAGGGAAAGGTTGCATTCATCCTACGGGCGGTAAGTGAAGTAGAATGCGCGAAGCCTTCCAGTACGTGGTCTATTCCTTATTCCTAATGAGTTTGGTGATTCCATGAGGCAGAAAATCATTCATCCAAAGCGGCACCTTGATGTCTTCCTTGTCTTGGGGTCCTATCGCAACTATCCAGCCCCAGACGACGCAACATGACCACATCCAAACAAGTAACCAGCAAATCCTCGATCCAAGAGCCCATGACTTAGGCAACTCACAGATGAAACAACTAGAGAGCCATTCGGTGATTGTCAAAACCACGAAGTGAAACGTACCAGCCCAGAGACTCTGGATGAAGAGATTATCCGTGTCGATGTCGCCAGGTAATTGGGTCCCAAGAATGAAAAACAAGACACTGCATACTCCAGCGGGGATGAAGAGAAAATCACTTAGGGATCCGCGAAATTGATCGTGCATTGCGTGGAGAAGCCAAATCGTCCAAGCTACTATGGCGACTGTCCTGCACACATTGAGCCGAACATAGGGGTACGGTGGCTCTGTCATGGTGCCTTGATCGTGGTATCTCGGCTTGGCTTTGGTGTTGCGTTGCTTGATTTTCGTCATCTTTGCTGCGTAGTTCCGATGATTTTCGTAGTTATATGTAGAGAATAGTTTATCAGTCATGATACTGGTGGTGGTGGTGGTGATGGGTATGACGTGTTTGAGCAAAAATGCCGTATCTTGACGCTCGTTGAGGAGATAGTTGCAAAGAAGTTTGCATGCACCTCGAGGGGTTGTTCTTGACCAATGATCATTCAAAGATTATTTTATTTCTTCAGGACGGCAGTGATTGCAAGGCGAAGAATTAGGGCAGAAACCATGCCTACCAGGCAGGTGGTTACTGAATCACCGAAAAGTGTAACACCACAGCGGTTCATCTTTAAATACAAGCCACCGCTGTCCGCACCTTGACAGCCCCGGCTCATGCAATTCTTCGAACCTTAAAGTATTCCCAAAATGGATATCGCCGTGGAAAGGAGAAAGAGTCATGATGCGTCAGAAACCGTCAGGGTTCTCGGGGTGCTGCTCATGATTTACTTCGTCTACCTCATTCTGACCGGTACTATACCATTGATACAACAACGAACCCGTGTACCGCAACACTAAGGGACAAAGTCCTGCAGTTGTAAATCAAGACCGAGCACCTGACAATTCTTCGCGAGTCTACTATCAATACAACTCTTATTGAATAACACAGAAATAGGGCACTTGTGGCTTGCGGAAGTGCTTTACAGCTTCGGGCCTGCACCCGTGTTCCAGACTCCTTGCTTTCCGGGCGATAACACCCCATTCGGGTCGATAGCATCCTTGAGCAATGTCGTGAACCGTCCGAAGGCACCTCCGTTGAAGTTTTGGTGGGCGGCAGTCACGTCCATGAAGCTGATATGCGCTCGGTACTCGAGATACCCAAGCTTCCGCGTATGCTCCATGAGCGCCATTTGAAGGGGATGTAATCGGGGTCTCGCCAAAGGGTGAAACAGGACAAGGTTGATGGCGATGACGTAGCGGTCAAAGACGTGGAAATCGGCCACGAAGTTGAGATCGTTGTCTTCAGTGATTTTCTTCGCGCCGAGGTACCATTCATACAACTCGCGGCCAGACGGTGGGATGACGGGAGAGTAGGAGTTGTGCCAGAGGCCGTCACCGTCGTTGTGTCCCTCGAGCATCTTCAAGTGTTCAATGCTCGGAACGCCGTTCTGAGGGAGGAAGTCCGGGGCTACATCCTCGCCTCGTAGGTACTCGCCTGGTGGCGCAGTGCATGTCTCGGTCGTGATATTTGAGCCTTTGACAAGCTCGAAGCGGCGCTTGATCGCCTCGATGAGGCCAGGATGAGCCTCACGGGGCGCGTATATGGCAAATGCGGTGCGCCAGGCAGGGAGTTTGAAGCGTTTGGTGATGTCGGCGACGATATCGGCGGGAATCCGGTGCTTCAGAGACGAATACTGTCCCAGCGCTTCGGTGAGCTCCTTGCTGGCGCCGATCATCCCGGTGATGATGGTCATGGTGTTGAAGAGTTGGGGTGGGTTGGTAATGACGCGCCGTCGCATCAACTCTGTGAGTGCGCCTGTAAGAGGGACGACATCTTCGTCATTGAAGCAATCCACTTCGATGCGGGTATATGCTTCAGGGGCATGAGAAAGGTGAACGCCCATTTTGGTAACAATGCCTTTTGTGAAGTTAGCAGGAGTTTAGAAGAGTGAAAGAGAAAAGTGCAAACCATAGTTTGACTGAAAGAACAAACCATCCACACCCGGCCCCAGGCCCCTAACACAGTCAGCTGAGGAACCATCGAAGAAAATGTATAGGCAATTACATACCCCGAGTAGAGTGGCCAAGTCTTGTTATTCTCCATAGCCCCCATCCCAGTTCTTAGAAGATCGCCGTTGGGCAGGACAACTTCCAAACCGGACTGCTGTTTGTAGTGCACAGCTTCCTGGGTGTAACCAAAACCTCTCTCCAGAGCATTTCCAATGACAGAGCCCCATCCCAAAGCTGGTACGGACATCCACAGGTTCAGGTTCCGCCGTCTGATTTCAGCGTGAAGTTGCATGAAGGTGACGCCCGGCTCCACGATGGCGTACGCGTACTCCTCGTTGATCTCGATGATGTTGGTCATTCGATGTAAGTCGAGAATGACTGTACCCGAAACAACAGGGGCTGAACCGCCGTACCTGGAACACTCGGAAGTTAGCAGGTAACTTTATAAGAGACATCAACACCAACCCAAGATTCTTTCCCCGTGAGACTGTCCAAAGGGATGTTCGAGTGTCATTAGCTGCTTTGACAATTTGCTGAATGTGATCAACGATGGCAGGTCTCACGGCTGCCGCTGCATGATGAGGCTTGCTCAACGGAAAGGGGTCGCCGTAGTTGTCGGCGCCGTAAAGGCCTTTCGGTGCTCCCCAAGAAGGGTCTCTCGAGACATTTTCTGGCCCAATAATGCTGGACGCGATGTCCAAAAATTCAGAAAGTCTTGCAGGCGTAGGCTCAATAGTTTGAGAAGACGAAGACATGGTTGCAAATGAGAGACGTAGACTGCGCTGGGTACTCGTATCATTCACTCAAGTCTACGGCGATGGTCCAGATAATTATGTGCGCAGACAACGTAAAGATGTCGATACTAGTGCTCGCCCACATACCGAAAATATTCACATAATCCCACCGGAAACTTTCCATCTTCGTTGCTTGAGGTCGTCATAACCAGCCAAGCTCACGGGTTGCAAGTCTTCCGTTTGATACCGTCGGTGAGCCTCAAAACCCCACACCCGCCGCATGGGCGGACTGCCATGTTTCGCCGCTTAGCTCAGCGGGATCGTCAGACCATCTGATGTCAGGCATGCCTACCAGCTACAGTCCCAATGAATGGCCGCTTATTAATAGTCGTCTGAAGTTCCTGGCCATTCTGGACGGCGCCAAGGACGGGTTGTGCTACTTCTCTAGGTAGTTCATTACCCACTAGTCATGTCCGCAGGTCGCCGACCTACACCTTCTCAAGTTGAGACGGAACGGCAAGTCTTCGTGCAATTGCCTCCGTGTCCTGGAGATCACGACTAGGAATGAAACGGCATTTGACCACGGCAGTTGCGCACGGCCTTATGCTAGCTGGCCTGGAGGCCGGGTCAGAGAGGACTGAGTCTTGGTTACAAACATGAACTTCGGATCCGGATGTTTTTTGACGGCCTTGAGACTGCTGATGAGAAATCCGCGGCGTCTCACTGGGCGGCTGTGGTGATGTAGATGGCTGCTGTAAGATGAAGCATAAAAGAAAAGTGCTGTCCAGCTGGTGATGAGGTCAGCTTGTTTTCGAAGCATCCCACCGGTTCATCAAGCCTCATCGAATTCTCAAAATCATCGTAACTATCTTTTTACCCCAAGTCAAGTCTGGAGAACTTTCTCTATCATGGAACAAAAACACCTGAAAACCAACGGCGCCAACGGTGCCAACGGTGCCAACCAGGTCTTTGGCCTCGAATCAGCTTGGTCTCGCCACTTGAGACCATCAGATCACGGCGTCAAAGGACGTTTTGAGGGTGAGGTTGAAGACCTTCCCGTCTTTGGGAAGATCCCTAGCCAACTCAGCGGCACCTTCTATCGTATCCTCGTCGACCCTTTTTACCCTCCTCCCGAAGAAAATCCACCTATCGAGGGGGACGGCAACGTTTGCGCGTTCCGGATTCAAGATGGTCGTGTCGACTTGAAAATACGATACGTCGACACTGAGCGTCTCCGACTGGAAAGACATGCCAAAAAGCGACTCTTTGGTCTTTACCGCAATCCTTTCTCTCACCACCCATGTGTTCGGGCTGCCATCGACTCAACAGCCAACACAAACCTTGTCTTTTGGGCAGGCAAGCTTCTGGCCCTCAAGGAATCGGCGCTGCCATATGAGATCGACCCCAACACTCTCGAAACCCTGGGTTACGACCCGTTCAAGTCCCCAGGCTTGACATTCTCTGCGCACCCAAAGTTTGATCCGTATACCAACAAGCTGGTTGTGTTCGGTTACGAAGCTAAAGGACTTTGCACGGACGACATTGTAATCTACACCCTTGACAAAGAGGGCAAAGTCCGCGACGAGCAGTGGGTGAAGTCGCCTTGGCTGGCTTTCATACACGACTGTGCCATCACGGAGAACTTCATCATCCTAGTCCTGTGGCCGTACGATGCCGACGAGACTCAGATGAAGGCTGGAGGCCATCATTGGCAGTACAAGAGAGATCGCCCTGCAACCTTCGTGGTTGTTCCGCGACGCGCGTCAAGTCGACTGCCGGCAGGCTGGAGCCCCGGCGAGTATCGCGTGTATCACTGGGAGCACGCCATGCTTCTGCACACTGCCGGAGCCTGGGAAGAGTGGGATGAAGGTGCGAACAGCGTCAAGATCTCCATGGAGTCTTCGAGAATGATGTACAGCCCCTTTCCAATGTTCGAAACGCCTACGGAGGGAAACCCGTTCGGCGATATGAAGGCTGATTACGTGCGGTGGTCCATTGACTTGAGCCAGCCTACGAAGACCAAGACGGTTGACCCCACGGTGATCGTTGACCTACCGGGCGAGATGGCACGGATTGATGAGCGATTCCAAACGCAATCATACAACAACATCTTTTTGCCTGTCATCATGTCAAACAAGGCATCTTCCGCTCCGCCGATCCTACCCGTTGGGTTGAACGGGTACATGCTCGTGAGTAAGTCAGGAAAGCACGAAGGCAAGGAGATCCTGTTTGACCCCGGGCCGAACTGTACTGTGGAAGAGCCTATTTTCATCCCGCGATCGAACGAAGCATCCGAGGGTGACGGCTGGGTCTTGGGGATGGTTCATCATCATGACGTGGATGGAAGTGAGCTGGTGGTGTTGGATACCAGAAGCTTTGAGAAGCCCGTGGCGATCGTGCAACTGCCGTTCAAGACCAAGGGCCAGGTTCATGGTAATTGGGTTGAATCCGGGCCGGGAACCACGAGCCTTGTAAGAACATATGACAAGGTGGAGGTGAGCGGACTTGGAGCTCTGTCTGGGCGGTAATAGCCAATGATTTCACTCCAAATTTCGATTACTTATCACATATTTCATCATTGCCAGCATTAAGTGGTCGTCGGAGGGATTGAAAAGACTGATCCCTGTTGAATTGCGGTGACGGAGCCAGCTAGAGGGACGTAGTTTGATGCGGTATACATCATGGTACAGTGTATTGATAGTCAGTTTAGTCGTGAATTTGAGTTTCCAAGTACCTCTGTATAATAATCAAGCACTACCAGAGACTGGGATCAGATCGATCTTCACTGACACGCCGGCTCCGAGATCTCCACGAATTTCGCGTTTCTCTGTGCCCTTAGCGGTGTACAACGCCAGACGAATAGATCCCTCAAGTGACTTCCCTTCAGAAACAGTCACTTGAATATGTCTGGGGTCCTCGAACTGGCGAATCGGAACGTCAAATGCCCACGTGCCGCTATTCTCTCCCTGCCCGGGCTGTCCGATAATACCAGCATACGCCTTCTTGAAGTCCTCACTGCTGACATCAACCTCAACCGAGTGAACTCCCAGTGCGTGGCTGGGATGCGTCACATTCTTTTCAACATGATCCGGCACCCGCAACTTGCGCGGCGTCCGGTCGAAGCACCAGAACGGCAACTCGCCCCGCTCCACTTTTCCCTCCGGCCCGGGCAGCGCAACGGCCCACTTCAGCTCCTCGCCGTCCGGTCTGATCCGGCCGCCCGGGACGGGGTCGTCGTACGATGCCAGGAATTGCGCGGCGTTCACTCGCTTTTGGATCGCGGAGAAGCCAGACTCGTCGACGAGAGAGTAGGCCCAGTCGATGATGGTTCCATCCTTCTTCGCGCCCCATTTGTGCTTGAGCCGTTCTTCCGGGCTGATACCCTCGACGAAGGAGATGAGCTCCAGGTAGGTCCCGTCGGCGAAGATTACAAGCTTGTTCTCGGTGCGGCCATCGGCATGGCGGCCGCCGGTCAGGATGGTGAATTCGTCCGAGAGCCAGGGTGGGAGGTTGGCGAGGACTTGGTGGGGTAAGAGGATGACGATATGATCAAGGAGGGGCGGATTCTGCTTTGAGGAAGCCATTTTGAGATGTTTGATTTGAAGATTGTTGAGTTTAGCTCTTGATGACAGTCGAAGAATATGCGAATTGACGTTGTTTCTAATTCATGAAGTCATCATGCTACTTTCATCTGGTATTTATCTTTGTGTTCATTACATTCCCCGCGCGCCCCACTATGATACCATTGGAGACAACCATTGCGACGAGTAGGACGCAGTCCGCTATCGGTGATCCTTACGAAGAAGAGCAACAGAATTCTGCTGAAGAGTACTTGCAAGGAAATGGCCTCTTGGCATCTTTCAGATTCGAAGATGGGAAACATCTCAACATGAATGAACAACAGAAACAGAAACCTCAAACGCCAAGTGGGCCTGCATCTCGAAAGACACCGGAAATGACTTACTAATCAAGAGATGGAGGGGTCGTCGCGTGGCTTGAGGAAATGTCTGACCAGCCAAAATTGCTTCACCTGCGACGTGCCCGCCATTTCCCCTTCATCATTGCCGCTTTGGGCGTCTTCTCGACGAATCCATCCATCAGGATCAACTGCATCCATCCCGTCGGTGCCCCTAGTTTCGGAAGATTTTTTTCTTTTCATCAGACGATCAAGATCTTCTCATTCGGTCTGGCGTTGATTGCATGCCAGGGGGTTCGAGCCGTTGGGACACGCGTCGGCAAAGTTTCCCGAACGCCTCGGATGCGGAGAGTTCTCCCTCTGGCAACACAGCATAGCACAACAGGTCACTTTCTCGAAGGCCACAAATGGCGCCGTTACAGTCTTCAATACGAGCTGTTGCGAGACAAAGCAGAGAAACCGACGAGCGTAACGATGTGTCGGCTGTCACGGACATTTTAAACGCCATGTGTGTCTTTGAACCCTCTCTAGCGGCGGCGCCCTAGTTTTAGAGGCTCTCGTGGCTTGCTGGGCTGCCCCTGGATGTCGACCAACACCCGCAATTTAGTTATCAGTGCTCGCGCCGTTGCACTTCAGGCTCGTGCCAGAATGGAGCTGACAAGAAGACGTATCCATGACAAGAGGTCACGATGAACGCAAGGTCACTTTGCGATGCTGCCGTGTGACGTCGTTTATAATCACGAAGCAAACATCCCGAGCAATACGACCAACGCCATCGGCCCGAGAATCGGCTGCCGTTTGTTGATTCAATCGTCTCTTGGCTCATGTTCTCGCTCTTCTGTCACTGAGTCAGCTGAGCCCATCGCGCGCTCAGCATGAACATCTTCGATTGATCGCCCATCATCCTTCAAATCACAGTGACATTGAAGTGGCGCATTGGGGCTGACGCCGTTTGCAACTTCCATTCGCAGCAATCGAATCTAAGCCGCATTCAATTGCAAACCGTTGACTTGGAACGCTCGACTCGCCGCACCGGCGGGTCATCCTGCTGCACCCCGGCCAGCCCGAGACCCCAGCGCCTCTAGGCACATCTTTTCGCTCTCCCGCAGCTCATGATCTAACCTGCTTGAAGTCGCACTCTCCGGCCAAGGCTCAAGACCGTCCCCAAGATCCATCCATGGCGTCGAATCCCCCGCGAGCCCTATCGCCAATCGCTTGATTTCCACACAATGTGGGCAGTGTGCCACTGCTTCGGCAACCCGTCAGTGCAGAAGAGAGAGAAAAAGGTCTAGTCTGGTCTTCTTTCGACTTGCTAAGGTGGTATTCGCCCTGGGGAAGGACCCGCGGGATCCCCTGGCTTTGGTGCCCGCACATGAAACTCCCACCGTCTGATGCAGGCCCTCGTCCGACCGGGCTTCGTGGCGCTCGCCGCATGAATCTGTCGCACAGAAACGACCATCAATCAGATGGCATGCCTGGGGCTTGGCTTTTCTCTCTCTGTTCGCTCAGTCCGGGTGCGCACGATTGGGGGACAGGAGCCAACAATATCCACTCTCTGCCGTCCCCGTCAGCAAATGATGGTCGTATGGAAGCTGCTATTCTTGGGTGCACGAGCATTTTCCCTGTGATCGATTCTTATGCGTGGGTGTTCCATGGTCATCCCACCGAGGGGCAAGGAGAGGAATATGTAATGCGGCTCGCCGCCCGTCCCATTTGCGAACAACCTTTGGTTCTCCTTTTGGGAGTTTGCTGCAACACCAAGGCCCCTTTTGCGTCTGTACCTTCGCTTCTTCCAGGCCACGCGCTGTTTCTTTTCTTTTCATTCTTCGGATTGAATCCCTTCTTTTTGGTTACCCAGTAACCGTCTACTTTCACATTCGCTTCTTTTCATTCGCTCAGGTTCGAATATGGTCTCGAAGACACTCACGCTTTTGGGGTTGGCGGCGGCGGCGGTCGCCAGGGTGCAGTTCTTGGCAAGTCATATGATCTGCGAGACATGGGACGACAGCTAATACTTTGGCTTGTAGGGAGTTGCGATATCCGGTGGTGACTTTGGTTGTGAGATCGATGTAAGTCATGACGTTAGGTCTGGTGTTGATGATGGGTGCTGACGATCCATGACAGGGAAGCTGCCCTACCGGCAAGACCCAGCTGCCTCTCAGCTCTCTCGGCGGCGGTGATGGCGAGGGTCAGATGAATCACTTTGCCAACGATGACAAGCTTAACATGTTCCGCCTGCGTATGCACCCTTAAGTCTGCGATGGATGATCATCCCACTAACACCACTCAGCCGTCGGCTGGCAGTTCCTCGTCAACAATCAGCTCGGAGGCACCCTCAACGCCGGCAACCTGGGAAAATACGATCAAGTAATGCAAAAGTGCCTCGCGACCGGCGCCTACTGTATGCTCGACATCCACAACTTCGCGCGATGGAACGGCGGCATCATCGGGCAGGGAGGACCGACGGACGACCAGTTCGTGTCTCTGTGGACGCAGCTGGCGACGAAGTACAAGGACAACGAGAAGGTCGTCTTCGAGCTCATGAACGAGCCCCACGACCTCGACGTCAAGATCTGGGCCGCGACTTGCCAGAAGGTCGTCACGGCGATTCGCGGAGCCGGCGCAACGAAGCAGATGATCCTGCTGCCCGGCACCAACTTCAACTCGGCCGAGTTCCTCGTCAGCAGCGGCAGCGCGGATGCGTTGATGGCCATCACGAACCCCGACGGCACTACCGACAACCTCATCATCGACGTGCACAAGTACCTGGACGAGGACAACAGCGGCACGCACAAGCCGTGCACGACGGATAATGTGGAGAGTTTCAGGACTGTTGCTGAGTATCTGCGGTCCAAGGGCCGTAAGGGGCTGGTCAGCGAGACAGGAGCCTCGAGTGATTCTTCGGTAAGTTTCAGATGATTTTCCCGTATGATCGACGCAACCGAGAGCATAGGGCTGACATATACCAGTGCTTCACGGCTTTCTGCGCGCAGAACACCTTCATCAACCAGAACTCGGACGTGTTCATTGGCCTCGTCGGGTGGGCCGCCGGCAGCTTCGGCACCGACTACGTCCTCAGCTTGACGCCGAAGAAGTCCGGCAACAGCTACACGGACAACGATCTCATGAAGCAGTGTGTTCTCGCGACGTGGAATACCGAGCTGAACGTGACAACGCCCGTTTCGGCCCAGCCTTCAAAGCCGGTAGCCTCTGCGAAGCCGAGTGCAGCCCCAAGTTCAGTGCCTGCGTCCGTACCCATCTCCGCTCCGGACTCGGCGCCTACCTCGGCTCCCACCGCAGCGCCGGTTACCAGTGATGATGGCTCGGCTATCCTGCCTCCGACTACTGTCATGACCGTGCCGACAACTTTATTGATTGACACGTCGACCCCGACACCGCCTGCTCCCACCGGGACTCGTGGCCGTAATGGAACGACTACAACGAGCACGCCGTCGCTGCCTACTGCGGCCGGCGCTCGGGTTGATGCTATGGGAAGCCTGGTTGGCTTCGGTTTGGCGGTGGCAATGATGTTGTAAAGATACCAAGTTTAAAAATATTCAAAACATTGTTCTTATATTTTGTCTCTATGATTCCACGCACGCAGATGTGGTTTATTTCTTCGTTGCCGTCAAATGCGACAACAAATATAAGCGAGGCAAGATTTGCCAATGTCCACAGTGCTCTGATGAGAAGACAGTCTTTCCGTCGAAGAGAAGATAAAGATCATGATACGAGCAGCGGATACGAGTGAAAGGGTCTGTTGGGTATATTGCAACTACTTGAAGACTGCTCCAGGAATCTCTACCGCAGACCTCTTGGTTTTGTTTCATGGGTCTCTATACGTTGTCCGCCATCACCCATTAAGCAGAGAAAGTAAAGAGGAGGTCATCTCCTGTCCACGAGTTTGTCACCTCCATCTTGACAAGTTTCTTGTTGATGTCGAAGTCCGCAATAGCGCCCGTGATGGAAGCGGCAAAGATGGTCTTTCCGAGTCTGGCCCAGCATGCCTTCTGAGCGCTGCCGCCGTCCGTAGCCGACACCTCGAAATTTCCCCTGGGGCCCTTGTTCAACTCCGTGCGGCAGTCCGCGAGGGCCTTGTTCATGTCTTCGTTTTGGATCCAGGTGGCCGCCACTTCCTTCAGCTCGGCCGGCTGAAGGGATGCCATCGTCCAGCACTCCTTGAGGACCTCGCGCATCTTGAGACGCGGCTTGGTGGTATCGAACGCGTTCTGGGCGTTGTGGACGGTCAGGCGCTTGGCTGTGGTGTCGACCTCCACGTAGTCGAGGTTCTTGCGGTCGCCGTCGTCGTCGAATTTGGCGTACCCGTCGCCGTAGACGGCAAAGTCCCACACCTGGCCGCCTCGAGACTTTGTGACGTCCACCCAGTAGGCGTTGTTTTTCTGTGTTTTTGTCAGCGACCGGTTGTCGATTAGAGCTGATGGATACTCACAGCGAACGGACGGATAACTGCCGCGGAGGTCAGCGGAATGACCGCGAGCAGAAAAGCGCAAAGGTGTTGGAAAAGCATATTGAGCTAAAAGATTGAATATGGTCAGATATTAGGTGGTAGCTGCGCGAGAGCTGCGCGAAGGTCAAAAGAAATGAGTGACGGGTGTTTGGGGCATCGAGATAACTCTAAAATGCGAACAGAGTCCAAATGTTATATACCGACTGATTGCCGTCTATGACATACTCCAAGGATAGGATGAGTTGCCAACCGTACAAGCAATCTCATTAAAGTCGTAATCCGCTGAAGCAGGGCGTCCTACTGGGCAGAGCTCTTGAAACTGGGTAGTTTTTCCTAACTTAGCCTTCTTTAGCCAAGAGTACTATGCAGTTCATCCAGTTAGAATGTCTCTTAGGGGTAGTGCGGGGGGTCTGTGGATTAGGAACACAACCAGAATATCCTGTACTGATTTTAGAACATGGGGAGACGGCCCCGCCGAAGTCAGTTCATGCCTGGCGACTCACTTGGAGGTTAGTGACAGGTTTGTGACTCAGGGAACCAGATGGGGACATCTTCACACATTGGTTGTAGCTTTGACCCTAGAACGAATTCTGCGAAGTCAAGTCGGGATATGTGCGGAAATTCTCGCGCTGTTTCTTGCTTGTCTCAAGGCTAATGCGAAGAATAGCAGTGGATGTGAAAGTCGAAGAAGGATTTTGGTCAATGTACGACTGGAGTCATGATCGATGGCATTCTAAATCTGTGACAGCTGAAGTGGGAAGCAATCTAAGGTGGATCCCCGCCCAGAGAGACAATGGGATGAATTCTGGCAACTAACAGCTTAAACTTTGTTAAAAAACCCCACTGGTCCCATTGCCAGGATACGCGTATATTCATTCGCTCCCTCTCCCTGTGTATTGTACTGCGCCAACACCGGGACCTTCAGAGAGTCTGTGCACCAAGAGCCATGACAAGTTGCGGCATGCCCCTGTGGACTGATAAAGACTAGTTCCCGTCCATCCCGGGGCGTGTCAAGTCAGTATCCGATGAATTCTCAGTATTATGGCGTGCCTTCTGCCGTAATTGTCAGTTCGATATGAATACGGCGCCTTGTTAGGCTGAACCTCCATTCCAGGGGAAGGGAAAGAGGTCAAGTTCCATCGTGCGCAGAATTGGTCCCGTGTACTGCTCTTTTCTTCGGTCTCGGCTTCGCGTAATTATTACCCAGTAGCGGTCTTGGTAATGATTTGATAGAGGCTACACAATTCTAAGGGTCCCATTCTACCGGACGTAAGAGAAGTGCGTCTGTCAGCTTCATGTGGCTTCTTCGGCACACTGTACGATGACGGGTCAAGGAGTTCCATCGGCACGAGGGCGACAAATCGATGATAAGATGGAATATCTAGGGAAAAAGGAGGAGGTTCACAAGAATCCCAAGCAGATTGGGGTTCTATTCTATCACCCATCCTGCTACCAAGATACTCATGGCGCCCCGCTCATCTCTATCGCTTAATCTTTCGGCAGCGGCCGATCCCGTTGGCATGCCGCTATTCCCAGACAGCACCCTGGAAGGGCGGTTGGCCCATAGGTACATAGGTGGGGGTCATGATCCAGCCCTATAAGTGACAGGTCAACAGACGGCCATTCCGAGATAGTGCGAAACTTCTAGCGACGGTGCTCATCAATATGCTCCGGCTGAATTTCGCATCTTGGCTCTGGAAACAGCTTCGGCAATCTGCTGCCTATCTAGAGGCTGCCAAGAGATTCTCAAGCCTACCTCACTCCCTTAGCCTTTATTTTTTTCATGTGACTATAATAGGCAGATATGCAACAAACATGAATTGCGAAGTTTATTGCTTCCTTCATGTCCATGGAAGAGACGGTCGAATCTCTATGGTACGTTGTACCTGAAGTTTCGGGTGCATGACGTATATTTTTGTTTGCTCGTAAGTTGTAGCATAGCTGACAAATGGCCTTGAAGCCTTTCATTTCTATTGACCTGCTTTGCAATTGCATGCTAATTGCGACGTGTCATGTGTCTACTTCCCGTTGCTTTGATCTTGAGGGAATTCGTTGCCTTCTGAGAAGGCTGAGGAGTGTGAGAAGCGCTCCTCCAAATCCCACCTGTGATATGCTGAGTATTGTTTTGCTAAATTCACTGCTTCATGGACGGCTCGCATAACTGATCCAGTCTGGTCAGAGCTGAAAACGCCGCTGCCGAGGCGAGTGATGTTTCCGGGTAAAGCTCCCGCACCTGCGTCCACCATGAAAACTTCATTAAGGTTGCGAATACCAGCTTTGATGGCATCTTCCTTCAAATCGTTATCAGATAGATGGTTCCGTTGGATGCAAAGCCACCCAAGACAGCAACTGCGATCGGTGCAAGCTTTAAGATGAGTAGAATTCAAATGCCCTACACATTCGATGACGGCTTTGATGATCTCCACAAATCTGCTGAACTCAAATCTTTGACCGCATTCATACCGGTAGTTTTCTTTGAAGTTCTGTACTTGTCGAGATATGGCTTCAAGAATGTCGTGTCTACCGGAAAGGCAGAAAGTAAGCACGATTGTGCGGATCTCTGTCTTGGAAGTGTCCGGCGTGAAGCAGAGATCTGCGGACCAGCAGACAACCAGACGATGGTCTGGGCTCATTGGGCCTCGATCGACATTTGCCAGAGTATCCATCATTGAATCAAGGGCATAATTCTGCATGACCATTTCCAGAGCAAATCGAAGCATTGACCTTGCTTTCCAAAGGGCATTCGTTGCTAAAAGGTCGAGAGCTCTACCATCGGACGTTCTAGAGGACGTCAAAATGGCGTCCAGTGCTCCCCTGCTGCCTTCAGTATTTGGTGTCAGAATAGGAGGGGCATTCAGCTGCGGAACGGCAAGACCAAGATATTGGTGAGATACTGACTGCACCATTGCGTTGGCGGCGTTAGCGTCGATGAAAAATTGTCCGCTTACTTCTCTGCTTTGAAGAAGTGTGCTGATAGTATCATGAAATAGCTGAGCTACCCACGCAGAGGAAATTTCGGATGGGTCGACTCTAGTGCCGTGAATTGCAGATCGAGATATCAATCCGTTTGCCGGCACGATTTCCACTAGAAATCCGCAATGACGAAAGATAATTCGAGAGAACTTCTCCCAGTCACCCCAAATTTGAAATCTTCGGTCGTTTATGGTTCTAGCAGACACATCGGTGTTGTAGAACTGCGAACGGCCATTAAGACTGTCTTCGGGTATGGGAATCGCTACTGCTTCCCACAGCTCACGGAGTTGAAATTCTGTTCTGTTCCGCGAGCCGACTATCCATGAAAGAAACTTTCTGGCATTCAGAAGATGATGACGAGCTTGGGGATCTTGAAGGTTTTGGGGCTGGACGTGCAAAAAGAACTGTTTCAATGCAAGTGACTTGTCAAGTGATATTTTCACATCACTCATTGTGAAGCCGTAGCTGCTTCTGAAAAGCGTCTCAAGCTGTTCAAAGACCAAGACCACCCAGAGAATGACACCGCGTGCCTTGTCGCTGAGATATTTCTGAAGATCATTCATATATCCTGTTTGTGGATGTGACATTGAATGATTGGATGTGCTGTGTAATTGGCGCATATCTTCTTCCTCGGTGTTGAGGCTGTTCGGATTTATATTGAGTCTGCGGATGCCACTTTCGATCAGGACTGATATGTCGACATGGTTATGTTGCTCTGTAACAATGCGATATATCCTTGTATAGCGGAGCCTGCTCATGATTTCGGGTGTAGGTCTGCTGAGCAAGACTGTGCGAACTCGCCTTGGCGACTTGGCAGTTATTCTTAGTAACATGTCCAAAACAGATGATCTTGATGGGCCGTGTATTCGATCGTCCTCAGGTTCATCTAGACCGTCTATGACGGCTACTATGTCCGGAGTAGTCGAATCTGACAAGAGCAATTCAAGAATCGCTTGAAGAGTATTGAAGTCCCATAAACATGGACGACCGTAGTTGGAAATCAAGGATCGATGCTGATGTCGTATCGTGCAAAACATTGAGATGCTCTCCTCCAAGATTTTCCGAATGAGGGATCTCAGCATCGCCGCATGCTGTCTGTCACTTGATGACTCCCTTGAAGTGTAAAACCAGCTGTAAACTATGGGACAATGTGCCGATGTGTCTCTCTGAATGGGCGGTATTAACCGAAGGAGGCTCTTCTTGATCGATTTGGCCAAAACTGATTTGCCACTTCCTGGTTTGCCGCGAATCCAGAGTAGACCGCCGCAGTCTTTCCATTTCAAAAATTGCCGATGGCTCCAAAGCCAATCATTGGTTTCTGGGGATGCGTCGGGTATTCCATATTGATATCTTTCTTGACTCCGGAAACCCTGTATACACTCTATATAGATGTTAGACTCAGTGGGGATATGTATCGGCGGAAGTCACGAAGAGTATTCGTGGGACTGACCTTCGTATTCTGTCATTTCATCAACCCACGGATGATGCGAGGCCCGTTCCAACTCTGCTACTCGGGTCGAATCGAAGTATTGACGCACGAAAGAATCCGGACGGGCACTGCACAGCTTTGTAGAAAGGACAGAAACTGTTGATAGTCCTGCACTTTCACGACTTCCACAGCGTCCAGTACGAGGGTAATTTGACACGCTTGTCGCCTTCCTTTCTCAAGAATACCTTTGACCAACTGACCGGAGCTCAAGAAATCGCCGTCACTAAGGAACTTGGTTTGTCTGTAAAATGAAGATTGACTCCCGGAAGCCCCCCCCCGGAAGCGTCGTTATGACCAGATCATGGTCCCATTCCATAGCGTCACAGAACATCTTGAAAGAACGCCGGTGGTTCGACGGAAGGGAAACCACAAAATGTGCGACTGCTGACTCCGAACGGCAAGTCAAAACAAGAAGTAATGCAAAAACACTCCAAAGAATTCGAGACGGGTGTATCCTACCATGGTCGACGGTATCGAAAGTTGTTGAACGCGGATTCAACAAAGAGAACAAAGAAAGATATGTCCTAATGTCGTGACTCTGCATAGGGCGAAATTCTGCGACATGCAACGCCAGCTGACTTGGAGATTGGGCCGCTTGTGACCTTCTTCGGTACCACAGTATAGGAGTATCTAACTCTCGAGGCTTTCGCAACCATTTTTGTGTGACGGTGCAGTGGTCAAACCATGATAGATCTTCTTCGTTGGTCGCGGATGCCTTCAGCTCGTTGTACGCTTTCTGTATTGTGTAGCCAAAAAATGTGACCTTTTTGAGCGCGTCGGTAAGACCCAGAGCCTGGGCCACTTTTGGAGGGCCTATGAGCAACTCTGGACCAGTGAGAACTAAACCCTCGAGGCACGGCGAAATCCCTCTGCCTGTGGTGGTGAACATCAGTTTCATTGTACGGTAGCTCCCGAGGAACTTATTGAACAGCTTCATGAGTTGTGAAGTCTCGCTATTCCTGTCGCGATCTGGGCGAAAACAACCCACTCCATCCACTACAAGCAGAACGCGCTTGGTTGGTGAATTTTGACCAACAGTCTCTAGAGTCAACTGTAGAACTTGCGAAAATAGACCGAAGTGTGATCCATCCTCTCGACAAGTCTTAATACTCTTGTAGAACAATCTCTGTATTTGCGGAAGAACGGTGTCTTGGAGGCTGGGATGGACGAGGAGGGTATACGCCAGACCTCCTACTACATCCGCAACACTGTGTCGCTGATGACAGAAAATGTAAGCCACCAAGAGGTCTTGGCGCTTGGGACACGAATCGATATGCTCGAGCATTTTCGCCGATAAAATGGGATGGCCTACTCCGGTCTCGTCCTGTATCCAAATAGATCTGGAGCCATTGTCGTCAAGCCAGTCATTGAGGAATTTGCCCTCGGCGAGCAGATCGTTGAAGGCTGTCTGCCATGATTGTAGGTTATCCTGTTTGATGGCATCCTTCTTGTCGCAGGGATCGGTGTCGGATAAATACGTCAAGAACTCGTCGTCGGTAAAGTCGGTCCCAACGCCCCTTAAAGAGTCCGACTTGCGCTTTTCTAGATTGAAACAGTATTAGCTAGACCCAATATCTTAGTGGAACTCCCCGATTTTCATCTTACGTCCACACAAATTGTAAATGACATCCCCCAGATGTAGCCTGGTGTTATCTCCGAAGTGCGAGCCAGAGATCGCGTGCGACGAATTCAGGCGCGACGGCTGTGACGGGGTCTGGAATGTCTGTCCGTGTCCCTCTGCACTCATGACCGTCTTGAGTCATCCGTGATCTCGGTAAATTCGACTCTTGGGTGTGGGCAGTGGGCGTGTCACAGGTCGAAAACGTGGTGAAGGAGGGAGCGCCTGTCCCCGCGCGGAATTACGGTGCTCACGAATGAGCTTTCGCGGACAAGAATCTCCCAAATTTGGAAGCAAGTCTCACCTGACATCAATCACGTGGTAAATAATCATCGGGCTGGTCGTCGGGTACCGTAAGCGACCTGCATGCGAAATGGCTGAAACTACGCAGGTGCGGGGAGAAGAGCCTCATCACAACTACGAGCAGTGGTATGGCCGCTGCCTATTCTCGATACATCTTTATCCAGCAGATGTTTGCGGACATTAGACGCTGATCAACAATGGTACGTAACTTACTGCTTCTTGAATTCGTATCTAACCGGACTCTGACGTTACGTTTAGGCCGAAGCGATTGGGACCACAGCAAGTGTCCTCGGATTGGCGAGTGCCGTCATGGCGGTCACGGAGCGCGTAGTCAACGCCATCAAGAATGTCCGAAGCGCTCCTCAAACGATCGAAACCGTTGCTTCCATTCTATGCAACACCGACCGCACCCTCCAGTCTATTAGACAAACGCCTAGTCTGGACGACAATAACCTTATTGCAGACCAACTGAGGAACATTGAAGGTATTCTGGTGGATATCGAAACCCTTCTGAAAACTTTACAACAGCAGCAAAGGAACAGTAAGACGCACAATATTCTCCTTGCGCTCAGGGATCCTACGGGGAAAAACAATAAACTCGACGAGCTGTTGGGCCGTCTTGACACGGCGAATCTCCATCTGTTGATTCAAATGGGGATATCCCATGTGGGCACTACGGAAGGGGTAACTACAGAGCTCGCGACGGCTCACAAAGCTTTGCTGGAAGTCAAGACCACTGGGGAGGAAACCAACGTTCTGCTGAAAGACAGTATCGCGCTTTTGAGCAACCAGATGGGTCAAAGTCGTGTGATACCATCCACTTACCGCAATGGTAGAGTTTCCCTTCCACACTACGTTGTTGATCACGAAGTTGGACGCAATCCCCTAACTTGATTTAGACCAAGGCCTGAACGTGCCAAATCAAACCCGCGAGTTGTTGCTGGAGATAGAGCCAAGGACCAGAAGCGGGGACCACTGTTCGAAACCAGGGCCTGAAGAGGGTGACTTGGATAGCCATCTGACCTGGCGCCGGAACCTTACTGGTGACAAAGCCAAAGTAATTGCGGGAAACTTGTGCTTGGGCACAATTGCCAACACTGATACCTCAGTAGTGAGGTCTACCGTGACTGATAGCACATTCGGGAACGGTCTGCGATTCATCAACGGAAATGTGTCAATGAGTGGAGATCAGGTGAGCTTTGCTCAAGACTTTTGGAAGGATTGATTGAAAGACAGCATGGCAATGTGCATGAGTTCATTTCAAAACACGATCCAGCTCTTGCGGTGGCATGTATTGTAGACGCACCCTGGCTTTGCAGAGAGCATCGACCTAACAAGCTCGTAATGACACCCGAGATAACATTGTGGTCATACACTTGGGCCAAAACGTTTCAGTGCAGGCACCATCAGGTCTTTGACTGTTATCAAGTTGCCGCATTACAAAAGTCGACGCGGGAAATCGGCATTGTCAGCTCTCTTGAGGTGAAATATTGATTTTAGACTGGCCCGGATATTTACTCCGACAATGTTGATTAGAATTGCAAGGAAACATCCACCGAAATATAAGACGTGGAGGCTTTTCATGCTCAAAATTGTTCTGAAACCGAGTCTAGATCTGCAAGGCTAATTGCACATAGGCTCGATCGTACAGCCTCTTCACAGAACTACAGGTATCAATTTTGCCTTCTCGCATCTGATCCACACATTTGGGAAGCGATATGTTGCATAAACCTTCACGTCTTCTTCCCAGATCACTTTCTTGCGCGAAGCAGACATTTCTACGTCAAGTGCCCATGCCAACTTGGCAAGTATAAGACGTAGCTCCGTGTACGCAATGGTTGCGCCAGTGCACCGTCGTGGGCCAATCGAAAAGGGCATGACGGCGTGCTTGGTGTCGTTACTGAACCGTCGATCATACCATTGATGGGTGTCTTGTAGGAATCTCTCGGGGTGGAACTCTCGTGGTAAGAAATAATAATCAGGGCTGCGAGCTGCCGCGAAGTTGCAAGTCTGTACAGTGACCTATGTTCACAGTAAGTCTCAGACTCTCAAAACGGACGGATACGAGTAACATACCCCTGAGGGTACGAAATGACCATCGACTTCTGCACCTGGGCTGTACCTTGGCAGGCCGAACGGCGCTGGTGTCACGAGACGCAAATCCTCCTCAATTACGGCATTAAGGTAAGGACATGCAGACTGGCATGCCTCCACTGTGATGTCGTCGTAGCTTTCGAACGTGGTCCGAACCTCTTCCTGTAATCGCTTCATTGTCTCCGGCGAATCGCACAAAAGCAAAATTGACGAAATAATTGCGTTTGTGACCGGACCCAAAGCTCCTGCCATGAGTGAGTTGGCTTGGGCAACGATCCAGTCGTCGCTGCGCTTCTTGCTTTCTTGTGACACGATTGACCCCTCGAGGGGTATGATGGGTTCCAAGAGGTCTAGATGTCGGACTTTGCCACCTTTTGCAATCCGCGCGCGTGCGTACCCTTGGACAGTTTTGCCGAAGGTGGATATGCCCGATGCTAAAGCCCATGGAATCAAGCAGACGAATAGAGGGAACTTCAGGAGTGGAAACCGTTTCAGTGCCACGATCACTGCTCCCAGATACGACATCTTCCGCGATGCGATTACATCCGGCGTAGGATCTCCTATGATGGGAAAAGTTAGTTAGCCAACTACTTTCTTGTAGTGTCAACTTGGAGCCTCACCGGACTTCATGATCTTCGCCTCCCTGTTATACACCAACTCTCCGGAAATGTCATGGGCGAAGTAATCGACCCACTAGCTGAAGTCAACGGTGCGAATTATGTGGTTGTCACCTTCGAGGAATTACCTCTGTTAAGTTGACTTCGCCCCGTCTCTCAAGTTGCGTGACAAACTCGTCAACAACCTGGTGAATCACACCATGACAGCCCTGGAGAACGCGCGAGCTAAAGGATGGTTGCAGTGCACGCGCAACCTGAGCATGAGTTTCGGGGTTCCTCTCAGCGGCGACACCTAGGTCAGGAAACCCAGTAAATTCTGACAAGTCTTGCATGTCAGTTTTGACGAAGATCTCTCGCCGCCTAATGGTGCTTCCATAAATGTCTTTATAGGCCTGTGGTGTACGAAACACCAAATCGTTTGGCGCAATTCTAACAACATCGCCTGTTCTAGTCAGCATGGGGTTTCGCGAGAGGTGGTGCGTAATTTGATACCGTAAATCTGAAATTGCTGTTCAATTATCCAAGGATATCTTCCGGAAAGCCTAGCCGAGCCCTCCTGGTCAGCCGTATTCTGATGCTACATAGAGTCATAGAGGAAGGCATACCAGGCGTATATGTACCATAGATTGGATACGGCAGCAATTCTAGGTCCAGGATACTTTGATAATGAATGAAACCATAGGAGATATATCCCACGAATTGTAGCGTATATTACAGCCGCGCTGAGAACGATTGCCAGCGGTATCAATATCATGATGGAGTTTATGGTCTTTTTAGTGATTATTCCTCCAGAGAGAAAAGAGCCAGGAGCTCGTAGTAATGAAAAGCGTTCCCACCCCGTATTTAATCCAAGGGTGTAAGTCAAGCGCTACCCTTCTTCCAGTGTTTATCGGGTGATAAGATCTTTTCGACCCATGAGACGCATGGGTAGGGGTACTGGGAATCGCATGTTGAATTCCCATGTGCAGTAGTAAAGCTATGTGCACCTTTGCAATCGTGAATTAGTCTGGAATAGTCCCGTCCGAGAGTTCCGAGTTGCGTTGAACCCCAAAGTTTCTTTAGCGGTCTAATGATTAAGGCCTAGCTAATCATGCGATCGGGTAATAAAACCAAATGGTCAACAGTCCAAGGTTCATTGAGCGTGACCGAACTTGTCGATATTTGAACGGTCTCTTTTGTCAAATTGTTCTTATTCCAACTATGAAGTGCTCAAGTGGTGCTATGAGTGACGGCGGCGGGTCTTGAATGTCGGAGGTAGGGCGGTGCGGGTCGGTGGGCATGTGCCGGTGGGCGCAAACCGGTTTGCCAAGCCGGTGGCGCCCCGGCTCCGTTGATCCTCTTCGTTCTTCGCACCTTTCGTGTGGGGGACGACCGAGTCAAGTTGTCTGTCGGGCCTTTTTGCAGACTTTATGAGAGCAGATAATGCGAAATGCTGCAGTTAATACCCATGGGTAGGCCTGTCATGCACCTCGCAATCTTCACCATCTTTCTGGCCTGTGCAGTTGTGCGTTCATACCGGCGCCAGGGCGCTGGCGGGCAAAATACTCTTAGGTCTTCGACAAACTTTATCTTCGCAGATTACTGCTACTTTTCACCCTACACAAAAAGCGCAATTGAGTTTGCCTGCGCTCTGGTTCACGATCTCTTGCGGCCTTAACGCCTATCAAGGCTTCAGCTACAAAGCTAAGCAAAGCTGATGGCAAAACGTGCAGCGTCCTGACCTGGCATATGAAGAGTGTGTGGGTGAAGTGAATGAAAATGGTGATATTGGGAGATTTTCACTGCGTGAACACATAGAAATTGACTGAGATACAGTACAAGAACCCGCGTTTCAACAAAATTGCCCCAAGCCACCAGGATCTGTTTCTGGCAGAGCTTCCTCGCTGACGAGCACTGAGAGAATTGCTCATCTAACTGTGTAAAATTCAACATGCCGCCGAGCCCATGTAGCCCAAAAATGAAGCAGAGCCATGTAGTCTGCATTGCGTGGTCGGCTGGGTGTAGGCAAAATCAAAATTACCATCATGAAGCTCCAACAAATACATCTGATGTGAGAGCCGTATTTACAGACTTGGAAAGGTTTGGAAAAAGGGGCACGTAATTTCATGATGTGCTCCGTCAAATCGTGGCCTGTGAAAACCATGTCTAAGGCCTTAGGTGCATGATTCATGTCGGGATTCAGTAAGTCGTCGTGGGCGCGTGAAGTTGGTCCCTACTTCCACGTACTCAACTCAGTAGTCGGAGGAAATCCAGCCAGTTTTCCGTGGATTATCGGAAGTAAGGAGTGCCGGTCTGAGTCGAAGTAGGTGGCCGGTATCTCTTGGTCGTGGCTGCAGGGCGACGTGGGCCCAAATCCTCTCACCCGGTTAGAGGCCCGTCCAACGGGTTGGACACCAAGAACTTCCCGCGGCAGGTGAACTATGTACAGTGTTGCAGTGCTATTCTATGACCACATTGTCAATTCCGTGCGCCATTGATCTGGTCCTTGTGCCGTAGGCGGAAAGCCAGCAGCATGGGAGTTTGCTGAAAGTTGTGGTAGCTTTGTGCCTGCTGGGGTTGAGGTGCACCCTCGAAAGCTGGCTCCCGCATGGCATCCAGAACCAATCCGTTCTTGAAGAAAGGCTCCATTAGTGACCAGAAGGGTCGGTGGAACACCCACTTTTGCAAGGTCAGTGTCTGTTCAAGAGATGCACGAGAAATTGAAAACTTACTAGTGGCTCTGGCTGTCCACGTACAGCCTCACTCTTTGACGGTGGGACGTTAAGATACTTTGGAATCTTGATGTAGGTGCTTAGCTGCTGCTTGCCGGTGTTGGGATCCTCGTAAATCTCCATGCCGCGATGGCCGGCCGGTTTTGAGAATGCGGGGTGAAGGTCAACGACCACGACACTGTCAGATGTCAGCAGATATTATGTGTTTTGCAGTCGAAAATGCTGACCGTCCACCGGGCTTCAGCATTAGTGGCAGAGCCTTGGCGACCGGATCTAGTGAAGGTAGAGATTTGAGTGTTGTGCTGATGGTTATGATGTCAAATCGCCTGTTCGCAGTTACTTAGCAGGTGAATGCAGCGGTGTTGGGAGAGATAGGATTACTCCTTGTTCTCCATGTAGGCGGCCATGTCATGGTAATTCATAAGATCGATTTTGCCATATTCGATTTTGCCTTTGAGCGTCTCTCGTTTACTTCGCTCGCGGCCTTTCTCAAGCATGGCTTCTGAGAAGTCAAGGCCGGTCACATGGGCACCCTTTTTCGCGAACATGCGCGCAATTATACCGCTGCAAAATGGCAAGGTCAGCTTGCTTGCGCGTTTCGCGCGTCGCAATTTCAGCTGCTCACCTCCCTGCGCCCAGATCAAGGACGGTCTCGCCCTCTTTCCAGGCGGCCAGGCCGTCAGTAGTCTTGGTTTCAGTTGCGAGCTCCCACACGACAGGCAGCAGACACTGGGTGAACATATCGCTGCCATCGTCTTCGCCGGGGGTGTGGAAGGTCTCCCACTCGTTAGCAATATTGTCCCAGGCCTGCAGGTTGTCTCTGGCGTAGGCGGCCTGGTCTGCCTGGGAGACGTTTGCGCCGTTGACGAGCACCGGCTGGGCCATGACGACGGTCTTCTCCGGCTCTCTCGGGGCGGCTTTGGTGGGTTCTGTGGTAATGTGAGAGGATGGATGGGGAGAAGAGGATCGCGATGAGGAAAACAGCGAGCGCAAGAAATGCTGCATGAAGCGTACCCCTCTTCGCGGTTTGCTCTTTGTTGGCAGCGATTTCCTGGGCAGGTCAGCAAACGGAAGCGGGTGTGGATGTTTCATCAGGCTCTGACGCGGCGACGCACGGTAGATGTATTCGTATCGCGAGAGAGCTGGCGGTCGAAGTTGAATTGTTCGGAGTCGCAGCAAGGCAGCACCAGCAGCACCGTAAATGGAAAAAAGACGATGACTGACTGCCAGGATGGGATTCCCCACTAAGGTAGGTGAGAATTGAAGGCAGCTGCGAGTGGCTTGACGGGGATGTTGGAAGTCGGCAGGCTGACACCAAGGCAGCTTCCTGTCCATTGTATAAGGTACGTGCACAGCCCCCAAGTCAGGTGTCTGGCTCGCTAGCGCCGCAGCGGCTCGATTCCTCGAGCTCACCTCGAGTCAGCACTGACTGCATGCACTGCGCCTACTTTGTGACTCCCCAGATCAGCCGCCCCGGCCGTGCCTGCCAATGGAAATCGAATGGCACTCGACTTGCGCTGCCCTCGTACGCGGAAGCCACGAGCTGCCATGCAGTATGCCCTTCCACGCCCACCCGCAGCGACCTGAGCATACCGGACAGATATAGCTAGCTCAACTGCAGGACGACTGCAGTACTTATGGTCAGTGAATGACCCCGATTTTCTCCAATTCTGCTCAACCACAAAATTCACTATTGGCTGTTAAAAAGTGTCGATTCTTGCATAGGATCTCTGGTTGGCCAAACCCCGCACCCTCATGTACTGTAGTCCACCAGCAGTTGATGAGATAGCTGATTAGCTCAACAGCTCAACTGCTCTTGCTGCTGATCACGGTATCTACGGCATCGTCCAAGACTTTCCATGCAGCCCCAAACCCCACCTCTGCAGTCTCACACTGCATCAAGCAGAAGCTCGTCGGCCAGCGCACACCAAGCCCACCATGCCTGAGGCACCGTCAAGACTATGGCACCTCGCTCTGCCGTCTCCTAATTATCTGCTTCGTTCGTCTCCTCTATTAATACCGCGCCATCACTAGTGTCAGGTCTCCCGTGCTAGCCTCCAGGATGGTTCAGATGTTTTCCACCGCCAGTCCGGCCCGCTCCAAGGAAATGGATTTCGAAGATCATCCTCGACCAGACGGCCAATCCGCCAAGGCTCAGGGCATCAACTATGAACTCCTCTGCCGGGAAATCAATGACCTAGAACCTCACGAGAAAAGACAGTGGGAGGGCTGGAACGGGAAAGAATTTGCCATTCTGCCTCATACCGATGCCGCCGGGAACACATACTACATTGGCGATCTCTACGAAGGCGTCAGGTGCAAAACACAGTGGGAAATCAAGGAGTCCGTCGTTTTACTCTTTGAAATGGGAGTGCTTCCACTGACACTCCGCCTCGCAGGCCAAAGCCGTACCTGAAATTTATCAAGAGTCTCTCGCAGACATTGCCCCATCTGGCTTATCTGGGCTACTGGATGGAAGTCACCGCTGCACCGCCCAAGTGGAAATATCTGCAGTGTTTCCCAGGGAAGGAACGAGGCCATAGAGAAGAGCGAGCAAAGCGATCTCATGTTTGCGTCGTCGACTACACGGGCAACCAGGCCAAGAAATCACCGGACTTCATCAACGACGTACCCGGGCTGGAACGCTTCCTCCATCATCAACCACAAACCTCCACGACTGCTCAAATTAGGCTCATCGTTGCCGAGGATCTCTCCCGTGATCTTGTCGAGTTGCTGGGCTCCTTCTACGATATTGATCCTCAGTTCTTCCAGTCACACATTGACGACTATCTGTACCACAATCCCCGTGACCCGTGGGTCGAGCTTCCCAGCCTGGATATCGATGCCCGTCAACGCAACCATTTCACTTTGCAGTATCTGCGAGCTCGGTACTTTGAGACCGAGGCAGAGTTCAAAACAGCCGAGTACGACAGCGGCATGTTCAATGTATTGCGGCGCATCGATAGCGATAGGAGCCGCGAACGCTTGAAAGGCGGTCTGCTGGCCAAGACTGGTGACAGCATCACCTTGACACGATCCAAAGCTTCGCTGTGGTGGAAGCCACGCAAGGATGCGTCTGAGCCCGTCACAGGTTTGTTCGACTGGTGCCCTGCGTCAGGTAATGGCTAACCACCCCTACAGCCATCTTGCTTGTCGATCCTACAGTCTCTAGTGGTAAGCCTGTATGGGGCGGCTATCGTCCATTCCAGCAGACTCCCTCCATGAAGACATGGCAGCAAAACGAAACCCAGCCTGTCGATGCACCTCCACAAGGAACATTGTACGACGACGTCGTGTATTGGAGTCAGCGCATGGCTGCCCACGAGCTCGATCTGGTCCGCAAAGACGAGCGCAACATCGCCCTCGGAATGTATCGCTTGGTCATCGTTGACTGGCTGCGGGCCCTGAAATATGTCACGACCACCCTCACTAAGATCGAGTGGGAATTCGAGAAGCCTCACTGGGATGACAACTTCAGCAACATCGATAACATTCTCAAGAAGCTATCCCCATGGCGACGCAATATTGGCTACTACCAGGCCATGATCAGCGAGGCCATAGCGCGCCTGTTTCCTCCCGAGATTCACGCACCTATCCGGGGGATGCAACCTGGCGGCGCCATCATTGAGATGGATAGCCGACCTCCTCAGCCTATCGCGGAAGAGGACAACCACGGCATCCGAGCTCTTTGGACGGATTTCAGGAATGTGAAGCAGCAAATGAACGAAAGCCAAGCTCGCATCCGCACGATCGAGAACATCGCCATGAACGGCATCAACGCCGAGGAAGCCAGGCGAGCAGTGAAGCAAAATGGGAACCTGACCCGACTCACTGGCCTAGCGACCATCTTCATCCCGCTCAACTTCACCTCCAGCTTCCTCAGCATCTCCCCGGACTTCTCCGCGGCCAAGATGAGCTTCTGGCTCTTCTTTGCCATTGGCATTCCTTTGACGCTGGCTGCGCTCTTGATCGTCGACCTGTCGCACCCGAAGGGGAAGGGGTTCTTGGTAAAGAAATGCGGACAGTTGAGGGAGAAATTTGCAAAGAAGAAATTTGACGAGCCGATCCTCCCGACTAGCAACGACACACTACCACCGCGACCGAAACCACCGAGACAGTCGACCATCGAATGGTTCCATTGGTTTGGAAAGCTGAATGATAAACGAAATTGACGATAATGACGAGAAGCATTCTGTATACACACACACATACACACACTTGAGGACTTAGCGGGCATCAGCTTAGCGTTCCATGGCATTCCAGCATATTATGATTGTGTTCTTGAGCAAGTAATGATGACGACCGGACGACATTTACGAGATATGTAACCAAAGATTTTCAGCACCTAGGACATAGGGAATAGAGTTTATATATACAATTGTCAACATCAATAGAATACCTTCACACAGCATTATCTTACCTGTATTTCTGACATCTTCACAAGTCCTATTCAGTCAAGCAGCACTACGCATTCCATTTTCTCTCTGTGAGAGAGGCGCGCTTCCTGCTGGAACATTTGTGTTAACGTTCTGGTGATGTGGAAGCAGCGAGGTAAGGAAGTGAAAAAGATGCAGCAAGATGAAGCCATGAAGTTGCGGATCATCGAGGCCGCCGAGAAGACGCATTCTCGGTCAGACCTAACACACTACCCGCAGACGGGCTTAACCTCGTCGCATTTCAGCTTGCGTTGCCAATATGTGATGCTGTGCCCGAATTCAGATGCACATCACCCGGTTCTATCGGTGAGGGGAAAACCATCCATGATACGAGCGCATGTTGCTGAGGGCCTAAAATCGACAAACCTGAGGCCAGATTTGGCTTGTTCGGTTTGGCAGCAGCGCTGTCCTTCGGGGGATCATCGACCAGTAACACCTATAGATATGGCTATTACACATCTCAGAATCTTTAACATCTTTCTAGCCTATATAACTATACGTCTATACTAGTACTAGGGCGTGGGTAAAACAATCCTTAAGTCCTTAAAAGTTTACCTTCGTAGATTAATAATACTCTTCAGTATTAACCGAAACTAAAATTGAGAGTTTTCTTAAGCTCTAGTTCAAGATTATCATCCATCATTCGATAAATAACCCAGCCAATCATTCTCATGTTCTCAAGAGCAACTAGAAATAAATCGATCGTGCGTGATTATGCTTCTGGGGTATCATCAAATCCATCCTGCTCCACTCCACTCCCTCACCGGCAGCCATGTTTGCTTTGCCGTTCAGTGATATCGCAATTACCCAGAAGCTTCACCACCAGTAAACCCCAGGTGCTGGCAGACCGCTCTTAAACTCCTCACTCAACTTTTCCGAGATGCCCTTGGCGAGAGCTTCCGCCGGAGGAGCACCAGGTCCAGCAGGGGACCTTTTTGAACCAGGGAATCTGCTTGACCGGGTCACATGCCGCCTTCGCAGCCTCAAGGTCTTCGTTGGTAAAAGCCCCCCCCCCAACGACAGCTGCGACAGGCAAGATTTCACTCTGACTGCCCAAGCCAGAAGCGGGCTTCACATTTTCTCCCTTCAACAGGGCAGGCAGCTCAGCTACAGCAGTAGCCCGGGTGTTGGCGATGTGGACCACTTGTTCATGGTTAGACAGCTTTCTTATCAGTCGATACTATGTTACGAACACTCATACTTGTCTGCAATCAACTCGGCAATGCGCTTGCACAGGTCCGGATGAGCTCCGCAGTAGATGATCGGAATACGAGACATATTGGTGCCGAAATTCAGAAGATTGCTTGTGTTGACTGAAGGCTGAGAGACATAAAGATGAAAAAAAGGAGCACTTTAAAGTTTGTAGTCATATTTAAAGACTCAATATCGTCATTCAGTTGTTGCCTGTCTCAACAGTGAAGTTCATCGCCGACCTAGGAAATTGCCATCTTGGGAAACTGCGGTTAGTGTCCTGGTCCCACCTGCAAGGTCCCTGATTCAGGTTGCTTACCTGACTACAAGAAGCCGCTTTGCTGAATGATTCAACTATTTGCCAAAAAGGGCAAAAGAATAGGACGCAGAATGACGCACGTCGGTGGCCTAGATGCAATGACTGGCGTGATTGAGACCGACACCCGTTTGGATTTTTCACAAATCAAGTGCGAACTTGATCTTGATCTCGTTGAACGACCCACATCATGCCACTTCGGGGTCGGTCCGATTCAACAGTAGTCGGATCTTCATTGCTCTTGAAAACTGTCGGCCGCCACTGAGCAGGCGATGTTCTCTCATGCCACCGAGATGGGCTCCGCTTCCGGCCGGTGATGTCGGATATCCGAGCACGAGAATTCGACGTGTGTATGGACTTGTACTTGAGCTTGATGCCAAAAGTTGTAAGAATCTGTTATTGAAAGCCAGCTATGAACAATACACGCCCAGCGTAGTCTGTTGAACAACTCACTCCATCCACCTCATATTAACTTCCGTCACTGAACCCTTAGTCGATCTCCACAGGTCTCTTGTTCACATAATAACCTGGCTTATCCACGGGAGATTCTGGATCCTCACCCCTAACATCGTGGCTTCTGGAGTATCCAGGCAGTTGTGGAAAGGTCGTGCTACCATGGAGTTCGGAAATCGTCTGCTGCTTCTTTTTAAGATACCTGTACCACAACATAACGCACACAACACACGTCACGCCGACGAGCCCCACTCCGACACCTATGCCCGCTTGAGCCCCAACAGAAAGACTGTTTGGGTCCACAACGCTGACTTCTGGGACGTTGCTCGCCGACGCGTCACCTGCTTTCGTCTTGTCTGTCGGTCCCGGCTCTTGTGCGGTTGGCAAGACGCGCGCTTGTGTTGTAGCAGGCGCCTCGGGGGTAGTTGTGGTTAACTCGGCTTCTGTCGTCGTTGAGGCTAACGATGTGGAGGATGACTCGGAAGAGGACGCGACTGAAGTTGATAATCGGGTTGTCGAAGACTTGGAGGAAGATGAACTACTCGGTTCGGGCTCGTCGGTGATGTTGAAGAAGGCCGAAGAAAAAGCCTGTCCCTTTTTCACTTGTCCTTGAACGGACTTGTCTCCCTCGAAGAGCCAGAAGAAGAAGACATTTGAGGCGCCCAAGTCGAGTTCCTCAATGTCAACCTTCCAATCAAACTCTCTCTTTGGACCTGTTGTAGTCTCTGGACTAGAGTTAGATGTGCCTTGTGAGACAAACTACTCCATCAACTCTTACCAACAATAATCGGCCCTATACTCGCGGAACCTCCTGCTATGGCCTGCTGCCAAAGGGCAATGGTGTATTTCTCGAGTTTAGTGTTGTATTGAACCTTCCGTGTCTCCCCAATTCTCCAAAGCTCCCTACTCTGAGACGGGTTGAGGAACTGGGAAGACACCAAAGGGAGAGTGGTGAACAGTAACACAGCAAGGAAGAGCATGTTGGATTGGCTTGCTTTTCCGCAAGATGAGAGGGAGAGCCGTTGACTCTGACATTTGTTCTTTTATTAAGATGCTCCAACTTGATCGTGGTCCTTGCCGAGTTGGAACCCGACAGCTTGGGACCCCGGCCCACTCCTTGGTATCATGTTGGAACAACAAACAGCGACACCCTGCTCAACGGGACCAACCACGTGCGCAGATCGTCGAGGCGCAATTTGCAGCCTGCTGCGATAAGCCAGGGTTGACACCGACATCGTTGGAAAAAGCAAGCAACCATTTGCTCGTCAAGGCCATCGTAAGGGGACCACTGCGACCACAGCACATCCTCGAGTCACGATATCCGGACTTTCGTAGAGAATTCAAGCTTAAAACTAAACATAAAGAGCCAATGTGGATTTTCAATAGTGGATAGACCACCAAAGGGGGCTTTATCGCGTTGCCGATGGTTTGGAAAACGGCTACGGCGCTTGCGATTCAGCTCCCTGCTAATGGCACAATCACAAAGGTCTAGCGATCCACTTTGCCTGCAGTTTAACCCAACTTGCACCAACACAAACTCGTATTGCCAAGCGATGGCGTTAACCGCTTCAGGTCCAACACCACGACCAAAACTCAGCTCCGTGAGGCAAAGCAAACAATCAAACCATTCCCCTTTTCTTCCCTCTGCTCCGGGCCCCCTTGGCTCCACGTTAATTTGGAAACTCGCCTGCAAGTTGTTTGCTTCGGCGGGCTACGGATATGCATCCCGGCGCAGTTGACGCAGGAGAGCCATGCCGCACACTATGCCCCCCCATGCATCGTGGCCTATCAGTGGAAAGCCGCCATTCGCAAATTTGGACGTTGGGGGCTGGCTGATCCGGCCCCATACATCCCGCCGGGTAAGATTTGACAACCCACACTATCAAGCCTGATACGGCCTGTTTGCTCAAATCTGCTTTTTAAGAAGAAGCGCCCGGCACTCGCGGAACCCATGGTGCAAAAATTTTAGGATACCTCGTTCTTCTTCTTTTCCCCATTTGTTTTGCTGCGAGGAGATGAAGATGCATTTCATGCCCGTCAGGTCGACGTCCAAGAGGGATCTTTGTATCCTCGGGGCTGTGTTTGTCACACTGGTACTCTTCTTGCATAATCCATTCCTTGGCCAGATCCGGCAAAGGCGGAGCTCATCCTTGCCAGATTTGATGAGCAAGATTAACAACAGCACACTGGGTGTGAGTCTCTTCTTGGCCTCTGGGTTTGATGTTGTACTGACACACGAATCTGCAGTTTGAAAAGATCTTCGTCATCGGCCTTCCGTCAAGGACAGACCGCCGGGATGGTGTCCTCCTCCAGGCCGCTCTTAGCGACATGGAAATTGAGTTCGTCGATGGTGTTCCCGGTGACAAAGTGCCGGACAAGGCTATCCCTAAGACGAGCGAACATGATAAGCTCAGTAATGGAGCCATTGGCTGCTGGCGCGGACACATGAACGCCCTTGGCGAGTGAGACGCGCCTTTCCTTCCAGATAACTGACTCCTTCGCTGACCCACTCCATAGAATCGTTCGTCGCAACTTGACTTCTGCTCTCATCCTCGAAGATGACGTCGACTGGGACATCAGGATCAGGCATCAGTTACACGACTTCGCCTTGTCGACGCAAGCACTTATCCAACCCTTGGCGGAGGCGCCCTTGTCCTACGTCGACCCAAGCTACCCAGTACCAACCGACAACACTCTGGGCAGGATACCCGACATCCCATTTGAGCACCTCCCCGCCACAATCCTACCGAAAGTCTCTCCATACGGCGATGACTGGGATCTTCTCTGGATCGGACACTGTGGCATGCACTTCCCGTTCGAGGACAGCAAGACTGTGCCCAAAGCCCGCATCATCCACACAAACGATGTCACTGTCGCCCCGAAGAAGAACCTTTGGACCTTCAACATCCCCTTCACCCTAAAGGAGAAGTATCCGGAGCACACCAGGGCTGTCCACCACGCACAGGAGGGTGTTTGCACACTTGGCTATGCAGTCAGTCAGAAGGGCGCGAGGAAGCTGTTGCAAGAGGTCGCTTTGAAGGATGTCAGTGATGCTGCTGATATCCTTCTGAGGTTCTTCTGTGAGGGAGCCAAGGGAAGGAAGCCTCATAATTGCTTGACAACGCAGCCGGCTCTCTTCCATCACCATCGTGCGGCTGGTCCTCTCAGCTCAATGAGTGACATTGGAAACCATGGCGATGGGTTCAGGGATCAGAGTATGACAGACATGGTGAGGTGGAGTGTGAGGCTCAACGCCGATGCGTTGCTGGATGGGAGGACAGACTTCATGGATCAATATCCCGACGACAAGTAGAAGAAACCAAATATCAATAGCATTTGTTTTGTTTAGACTAGATATTTTGCCGTTTCAACGATTGTGGTTAGAAGTAATTTCACGTACGTGAACAAGTATATCTGGATCTTTGGTTCTGAGAATGAAAGTAGCAAACCCAAAATCGACCTCACCCTTGGTGGTCACTGTGATATTGCTCTCATTTTCAAATCTTGTGATTCAACTGTGAGAGACCTCATGGAGAAGTGAGTGTATTCATAAGCGTAGAGCTGAGCCGCAATTCTCCGCAAGGTTGTCATTGAGGATGTACTGCAGGCTGTGATGCTGGTTCATCCAGATGAACAGTGGCAGGCGCTTCCATGTGTTTAGCTATGGCATGTATTCAATCATCCTCCGTTACTGAAGCAATACTATAGCCCCCGAGACTTGGTAAAAATAACGTAAGAAAGGACGTCGTAGTTGACACCATGCGAATGGATGTCATTCATGATACGAGGTGTACCAGGAATGTCTCGTAATAGAATCCAAGCTAATTAGTTTTCAGCCGGATCCTGTGGTGAGAATTAGCTGGTATCCGTCGGAGTTGAGGCGATATGCCGCCTAGAAGACTCCTACCTGATGAGGGAAGTTTTGACGTCTTCCAAGTTATGTCGAGTTTATTGACGATCCGGTCGATGGCATCCCTTAGTACCTCTGTGTATAGACTTGCTAAGTCCCGTTCCTCCGCGCCGCGATCCCAAGACTTCAAGTCAGCCTGCTTTACGGACTTCGCGATGATAGACTCGCCGTGGAAACTCCAAAACTCTCTGAACATTACGACATCCAAGCCGTCCTTCGGTTTTATGAACGGCGATGAAGGAGCAGCGTTCCCAGGGAGCAAAAGTTTCCACAGTTGGAACCACTGTTTGTTCAACCCAAGGCCTTTACGATTCCTGAATAGTTGCCTCCTCTGGTCGTCTGAGACACCTTCAAAGGGAAACACCTCTTGAATAGCACATATTCTGTCAACGATGTGTCGATCTCGGCCTCTGGCCGTAGGAAAGTCCCGTTTGCAGATGGGGCAATAAAATGGTATCCGATGATGCTGCCAGAGATGCTCCTTGACCTCTTCGATCCTCTTCATACGATGGCGCTTCAAGCATTCCGAGTATCTCGACGGATCCTTCTTGAAAAAGGGGCAAGCAAGCTCCAGAAATTCCTTTCCCTTCATTTCTACTGCTGGGAGACTCGCTGGCTCCCCTCCTTGGTGGCTAAGCTGCGGCGGATCACTGTAGCTCGGACACCGTGCTTTTCTCCAACTGGTAAAGCACCTCAAAGCTTTCTGGGAAGTTGTTTCGATAATTGTACGAAGCGGGTGGTTGGTATCCAGTGAGGAGTCCAAACTTATTCGTTCATCAAAGCACAGCCATCTATCCTGATCACTCCGAGATACCACACTACAATCTTCATTCCAATCAGAAAGTTCGATGTCGAAGTCACCTGGAATGGAGTCTTCCGTGATCCGAGGTTCTTCAGGGACCATAGCAGGAGCGGGCGACACCGTTGCCTGCCAGTAACGTATGTATGTGGAGTAGCTCGCTCCCATGTTGGTGTTTCGTTGAGCTCCTCCGTATGGTTGAAACATAATGGATTTCTCCTCTGGGGTGAAGTGTACCCCCGTGTTGTTGTAGTGCGTGTAGTCGGATCGGAGTTGGCTCTCCATTCTATGAGTACCCCCCGAAACAACATGCACCCAATCTGGAGCTTCTCGTCTGGAATCTTGCTGCGGCGTCCGATGAGTGAAATCTTCACTCGAGATTTCGTCAGGCTGCCCTCCATTTCCTATTCTTATCTCAATATTCATGAAGTCCTCGTTAAATCTGCTAGAATGTAGGCTTCGGGAACCCAAATCATGATTGGCGTCGTTGTCGAGCTTATGTAGTGTTACTCCTATAGCTTCCACCTGTTCTTGATTCAAGCTTGAATTCGTCCATCCGCATACACTTGATAAGGGTGTTGCGTCCAAGAGTTGGGAGTCATGGGTCCCGAGCCATGAGTCATTCTGGGAGGCACTGTTCGTAATCAAATACGGAGCTTTGCCCACCATCTGACGCTCAATGTAACTCCACGGAATGGCATTTCCATGCGTTGTCATTGACATTGAAGCCATCTCCAAGAGTGGCTTTTGGTGTTGATAGTCGCTTGTGGTTCCGCCAAGGGCTCCCGAGATCAGTTGCTGAATTGTCGGAATAACCAAACTCCCTTCAAACGCACCGTCGCCTTTGAACAGTCGAAGTCTTAGTGCAAAAATTGTATATAAGGGAGATCGCACGTCGAACAGAGACTGCATTTGAGACACTGAGCCATCGAGGCAGTCTGCTCTGACAGGCTCGATTGAGTTGGAATCGTATCCGATGACATTTGGGAGATATACGAAGGATATTTGCGCTAGTTGATAGTACGATTGTATGTGCCGTAGTGTTTGTGAGACTTCAAGAGGCGAGTTGAAATCGATGCAGAAAGAGTCGCACCAAATATACTGCAGGCCTAAAGCGACTGCCAAATTGCAAAGAGCCAAAAATCGCTGGAAACCCGGCTTCCGAGGGGCTAATTTGGCATGAACGTCCTCGAAGAGCACCTCTTCATTCCAATCTTCCTTCCAAGTGCAAGAAGCAGCAAGAAATGGAGGAAAGAAATCCTGGAAAGACTCGAATCGATCTAGATCGGGCCTGAAAAGCCTGATGACCATATGGCTCTGGATTTCGGCATTTTCAGATTTGAGCTCGTCACTTCCGCAATGCATCGTGGCGTGGATTTATGGATGCCACAAACAGGGCCAATATGCACCCCGTTTGACTCGTCGTCGCTCGTACTTTGACTCAATTGTCGTCTCAGAGCTTTGCGGAACGGAGAGTAATAACGAAAATACGCGGAGGATCCAGGCGATTGGGATACGAGCAGCTTTTGGCGGAAATGCAAGGCGTGAGCCGAGGGCACATTTGTGCTGGGGCGAATATCACCTGCACCCTTCGCCCGAAAGTGTCAGTCGCTCCTGGCCGCGTTCAGTACAATGTCGCTGTTGAGCGACCGAAAATCGCGATTGATACACTGGGCGGCTGCCTTCACCAAAGGCAACTAGCAGAAAAGAAGCTCTGAGGCAGAGGTCGGCGACGAGACCGAAAGTGTCAAAATCTTAGGATCAATGAGAGAACGAAAGTGGAATGAAGGAGTTCTGAGATGTTATGTAAGGCGGGGTCTGCTGGATCGTCAGCAGGCTGTAATTGTGCGAACCACTAGGCGCCAGTGCACCCTCCAAGTTTCCGTCCTACATAAGATTGCGCCCCTTATAATCTGAGCCAATCATACTTCAGTGCGCTCACACAATATTTTGTTCTTTCATTCTGCGGTACATCAATCATCCCGTGACCAGGCGAATGACGGGTTATCATTGCGATGACATAGCTGGACTTATCCGAAACCGTGGCCTGTGATATTTCCCGGCTAAAATGACTCCTCTGCGACTGACCTCTCAACTGATTCACCCTGGTTGCTTTCTGTTATCTGTGTGGCAAGAACAATTTCATTAGCTAAAATGGACATATGGAAAACGGGAGAACGCTTGAGATTGCCATCTGATCGCTGTACGCTAAGCCGCGTGGGGGCATTGGCATGAGGCTGGCCCTTCCCTGAGGCCAGTCATACACTCACTCACACGGCAGCCCTTATACTCGAACGCCTCGGCCGAATCAAAGTGCAAATTTATGTGCTTGCATACAATTATGGGATTTGATTCGTGGTCGCCTGCTGTTAGCTCCTGTAGTTGTATGAAGTAGACTGATGAATGTGCTAGATTGGGTCTTAAGATGTTGGATCTCTAAAGATCAGGCTGGGCTCTCGTGAGGGCAAATCAACATCGTCAAATGACAGGCCGGGAGGATTCTTGTATCACCTTGAGCGCAGTTGCTATACTTAGACGAAGAATCCAGGTGCTGCCGACATCGACTGGAACACGCCTTAAGTTGGGATAGCAAAACGTGAGACGTGAATACATAGTAAGCCATTTTCCACTTGTTTCTCACATTTTTTTTAACCAATTTTACTATACACCCGCTTAGCCCGGTTCAAGCGGGAACCTTGAGCTTTCCCTGAAGTTTCGTAGCAGACGTACATAGATTAGACACGCTTTTGAGTTGACAAGTGTGATAACGATTAAGGCGAAAGTGTTAGATCACAGAGTATATCACTTCCGAGAAGGATCGATTCAAAGAACATGACCTTCGGACTGACTCGACATCCAGTCCTGGCTCTTTTTTGAGGTATCGTTGTGTCTTGTGGATTGGCACTCTTGAGAATCGGTCATCACAAGTATTTATAATAGCTTGAATGTTGTGTCCTGGAAACTTGGGCGTTGGCTAGTCCATCGAGTCTCAAATTCATATGGTTTATGGGGTTGCTCGGCTTTCCAACTTTTTGCACTGCATTCAAATTCATATTGTGCAGCTTTGGCAGCTGGCTATGATGTTTCCGTGATACGGGATTTTTCAAGACAGCAGACAGAAAAAGTCAAAAAACACTTCGGCGCAGTAATAAAGGGTGCGACTTTGAGAACCGTCAGATGCACTATGTTAGACAATCCAGCAAGTACCTACCCTTCAAGACACGTGTGATAGGACATTTGGAGATTCCCGTTTCCGCACTTCCTCACTAGACACTACAGGTGCTCGACTGCAGAATAGCATTTAGATCCCAGTGACATCTAATTTGGTTACCTTCAACATTTTTACCAACTTATACTGATAACACAATATAGGGCGTTGATGATCATTTTGCTCAATTGTCTCTCCGCGTTTGGGGTGATTTGACATAATTATGAGATCCAAGCCGCAGTGAACTTGGGCCGTAGGGTACAAGATAGAGTCCATTTGGATATATTTGATTACTCACATCAAGGTTTCGTGTACAAGATGGCGAAGGGCTCACATCGATGGTACTCCTTATCAGGCCCGCCAATGTAGAATCATGTTGACAAAGAAGAAAGTTCTTCAAGGATACCCGCGATGTTACAACGTCACAGAGCCGAGCTTAAATGCTACGTCCAAGACCTCATTTTGTGTTCTACAATAGGTAGTAACAATGAAAAGCAGATCTGGTCCTGTACAATCCCAAAGTATTGTTGGATTTATGACATTCCTGTGGGGTGCCACCAAGTTCCTCAATATTGTAGCGAACTATCAGACGTCATCAGAACATCAGATAATTGAGTCATGGACGTGATGATCTCTCACCTTTTCTAGGTATCCCCAGAGTAATGTTCTCCAACTTGACGCCGTAGACAACAGACCTTCAAACAAATGAGAGAACACGAAACGGACACTGATGCTTGGCCGGCAGATCGCCCCCACAAGCCGCGAAAGCTCGGTCTCGGAGACGGTGCCGTCTCGTGCCGTCCAGAGTCTGTCGCCGGAGGGACACTTTGGAACGAACCCCTTTGTGTGTTGGAGTCTTTCCCCAATGACGACAATAGTGAACCCTGACTCGCATTCCCACACTAAAACATTTTTACCCTCGTGCTGATCTCGATTGGAGTGACGCACGTTCCTGTGAGGCCAAAGCTTAATTCCCCAAGGGAGTCTAGGGTGCCCCTTACTACGGGAACTCGCTGTCCCAGTGTCTGTGTTGTCGGGCCGGAGATCGTGAATAGGTATGCATGGGCAGAGAGCGGACAATTCACCGCTGTTAAGGCTTAGCCAGCCCGTTTGCTATTACGTAATTCTTTTCTGGGACGGCATCTCCCGAGTCCTGGCGGCTTTCAGAAGACGCGGCTGTGAGAGGTTTAAGCGTTGGCGGCAATCCGGTTGCACCGGCGTCCAGTCCGATCTCCGCGCCGTCCGTCAGGTTGCAGTCGTTTAACGGCGCCATTACCAATATCCAGACCGTGCCTTGTTCTCGCGGCAGCTTCCCAGCCCCGCCTCCAGGGGAGCCTGGCATAACTGTCCGGAGATCATCGTTGCAGCCATCTCACTTGGAACGGCGTGGCGAACTCCCATGTGCCCCAAAAGCAACAGCATACTTCATTTGCCGGCCGCCAGCCGGCTACAGGGAAAGTCTGTTCGATGCAGCAAGACACCACAAGAGGTAAAATTTGCCCATAAATCCTTGGCATCCAGCTAAAACGGGTTGGGTCTGAACGTTGCCCACGGACAAATTGACGCCTGCAGGGTCCAAGGTTATCCAGTTCGGCCAGCACTGACGTTCCCGAGTCGGGGATAGGGAATCTTCGACGGCGTTTGCTCTGCAGACCAGTCACTGCGCTTGTGTCGCACCCTCCATTCCACACCAACCTTCGAATAAACTCCCCCAGACTGCCACCACACGCCGGCTTGATTCCTCAGATTCTAGCGTGTCTATTCGCCATCATTGCTAGCGCGGCACAGAAGTTCCGATGAGCGGCGGTCAATGGGTTCCAGGCCTTCTTATGGACAGCCGTGCCCCAGCATTTTCGCGCCCCTCGTGGAAAAGTTTCCCTGCCCAGCAGCAATTCTCGCTCTTCTCCCTCAAGTCCCTGCGCTTCGGTCGGGGATGAAGGTGGACGTCTCGTCCAAGATCCTTCGCAATCGACTGATGATCATCGACATATAGCCTCACGATGGCGGGAACCCTTGTTCCTCCGTGGTACGAGGAGCATCCTCCTTCGGTCAACGATATGAACATCGCCAGCATGTTTTGGGGGTTCACGCTTGGAGTCGGGCTGTGGAGCGGGGTCAAAGGATACCGACAGACTCTGGCGAGTTGGAGAAGGATACACCGGATCAACACGTATGTGTGGTTTATTTGGTCGGAGTGGATTGCGAGTATGTTCATTGGCATCATATCTTGGTGCTACCTAACGGGCAGGATCGACGCAAGGTATGCGCGGCAAATTCACATCCCAAGCAACGAGAACTGACGGCTTTGTAGCTTCGAATACTTCTTCTTCCTTCGTAAGTTCCATCGAGTACGACCGAATTCTTCGCGGCATTGTTAACGAATCGGCTCTTCCAGTCGTTCTGTGGTCTATTCAAGTTCAATGTCTGATGCAAATCATCATCAACCGTATCGCGATTCTGATACCGATTCAGTCGCATGCAAGCCGGCTGAAGTGGGGCGTTTTCGGGATCCTGCTCGCGGTTAACATCAGCGTTTTCTGCATATGGATCCCTGCGCGTCTTCAAATCAATCACACATACATACATGTCAACGAGATCTGGGACAGGATCGAGAAGGCAATTTTCTTGATCGTCGACGCAAGCCTCAACCTCACTTTCATCTATCTCGTCAAGTCACGCTTGATTGCCAGCGGCCTGACAAAGTACACGAGGCTATTCAACTTCAATCTTCTCATGATTGCCGTGTCCATGTCACTCGACGTGAGTAATATGCGCATGACACTACGACTGAGTCAATACTTACCTAGGTGGATACAGGTTATCTTGATAGGACTCATGTCTCTTCCCAATACTCTCATGTTAGTGCTCTCTCGCCAATTGCTTGAACAGATATTAATATTCCCAGCTATGCACAATTTCATCCTCTCGCCTATCTCTTGAAGCTACATATCGAAATGGGTATGGCCGACCTCATTGCCAAGGTAGTACGCGAGTCGCACTCAATGAACGCCCACCTTGAATCCAGAAGAGACAGTAACGAGGGTGCTCCTGTTCCCAACCAAAAGAAATCAATATCAAGATCAACAGAGTCAAGGTCCAGGAGATTTTCTATGCCATATCTGGGCAGTCGATTTGTGCTATCCTCACAAGAGACAGCGTCGAAAAGGAACTCAGGAGAAGATACCCATGACCCCGGCCAGCAGGAAAGCTCAGGGTCGGGACGAATAGTGCAAACAGAGATTCCCAGGCGGCCGCGAGCCATGTCTCGTCGTCTGACAGCACCAATCGGTTTGTCTCCACTTGAGATTTCTCGGCACTCAAGCTCAAGTCAACCAGACTCTGGTAGTACAATTGTGGACCACGAAGCGACTGAGTATGTTTGATGACCGATCCGGGCAACTCATGATACCCCAGGAGTTAAGGGCGCGGGAAAAACGTTCAAGAGCTGAACAAAAGTACTTGGTATCGGCGGAGTTTATAGGTTAACGATTTTCTGTGGCTGAATTTGGCCACACTGATTGCATACGACTTGATGTGTTCCAGTGAAGGTATAGAAGTGTCATGGTAATTTTGGCAGACAACTGGACCAGCCTTCTTCCATAGATATCCATTATCGGCAACCTCTCGAGACTGGTTAGCTTGGCGATCATCATCCGCTTCACGTCCACGATCGAGCATCTCCACTCCAAGTGGACTCAGGCGTTGTGGCAGAGTGGTCTAATGCGCAAGACTAGAAATCTTGTTCCTTCGGGAGCGTCTGTTCGAATCAGGCCAACGTCGTCATATCTTTTTCCTTTGGAAATCCACGATAGTACCGGTCCCCGTGATCATCAAGTTGGGCGACAGCGCAGTGACGATCATGGTTCGTAGTCACTTGACCATGCATGCGAGCATTAAACGACTGCTGATTTAAGAAGATTGAAGTTATATCCTATGTTTTAAGCTGCTCGATATCTATTCCAAATTCCTCCGCTGATTGTATTTGATGCTTTATTCTGCAAAGCTGCACGCAAAGTCAGGTTGACTTGCAATTGATCTGCAGGACAATAGCTGTCGGTTAGCAGTGGAAACAACATAGCAAATTTTATTGAAGCGGGAATTCAGTGAGAGTACATGCCATCTTGCATCCGCGCTTTGGCCTTTGCTTGATGCATCCCGGTCTTTGGGGATTGTAGAAAAGCTTCATAGACCCTCGCCTGATGCTTCATTCCATGAGAAGTCGACGTCATGGTCAGCCAATGATTGTGGATACACCGGCCAATCCATATCTGGAGCCACACTGAAGCATTCATGATCGATTGATAAATGAGTCGTCACAGCTGCGTTTCCAAGTTCGAGGAAGGGTGGCGCGTCTAATGAGGCTGATAGTTGCCTGATATCAGTGCCAGGCGCTGAGACCATAATTGTGTTTTCGTTTTCCACTTGCCCCTCTTCACATTGCGAGGTTTCAGATTGTATTTGTGGTCGTGATGGAGTTGCAGTTTGTACTCGTCCTTGGTTTCGTGTTTCCCTTTGAAACTGATCGAGAAGAATGTCCATGGTGTCTTGCAAGACCTCGGCACTAAATTGATGGATAGTCTCCGCTTCAGTCGATCTGTTTTCAAACGGGGCGCTGGCTCCTGATAAAGAGCCGGGAGCGCTTCGGCGGGACGTAAGCAGGTTCAGGACTATGTTGTGACAATTCTCCTTCCAGTATTGTTGGACCGTTTTAATGACTTCTTGAAGTTCTGTACCTAGAAAGGGGGATTCGGGCTCTTCCTTTCTCGGGAATAGAATCCTCCAGATGCTGTACCATTGCTTTGACTCCTCAAGACCGCTGTCTGTTCGTTTGGCAACAAGTCTCCTTTGTTCCGGGGTCATAACGTCGTCCTGAAGATTGGGTTGGGCCCGTGGAAGGCACGCACGTTCAATGATATGTCCATCACGCTCAGAACTACCATCGAACGTACGCCAGCAGGTTGGGCAGTATAGATCGGGTACTGTGTGCTTTCGGTTCAGGTGCTGCTTGACGTCCTTCACACGTTTCATGTGAAATTTCTTAAAGCAGTTGAGATGCTTGACAGGGTCCAGTTTGTAGTACGGACAGGCGAAAAGCTTTTGCTGGCTCGATCCGGATTCATTCCCAGATTCTGGTTTGATGGAGGCTTTATTACACTCATCGTCCGATGCTGCACCCTCAAGGTTGTTGGGTTTATGCCTCTTTCGGTCCCGCTCTTGATGGCTCGTGTTCTTGTCAGCTGAAGCTCCCATTGACTTGGATCTTTTTCTTGAGCCATTGTTGCAGCCAAACGCTTGTGCCGCATCATCAAAGTCTATATTGTGGAGGATTGTTGTAACGAGGTCATTTTGGGAAAACCACTTCGAAAGCTTAACAAATGCCGATCTGATGAGTTGTTCCCTTTGTGGTTCTCCAATGACATTGCTTGGCTCCCAAAGAGAGTTCGGATTACTCTCGTATCCCAGTCCAGATAAGACGACTGAAATTGACAGCCGAAAAAGACCTGTTCAATTTGACGTTAGACTCTGTGGGAATTTGAATGGAGGAGCTTACACACCAGCTTGGATGTGATTTACTAGAGGCGACATCTCATTGTACCTCCGAACAGCCGCTTGCATGAGAGTTACGCGTTGGCCCTCACTGTATTTAATCCGAGTCAAACCCCCCCCTGAATTGAACCATTTAGCAAAGCTCCATGCCTCATATATACTGGCAAACCAATGTTCGCCTCCTTGGTACCCAAGGCGTGACGATTTCTGAATGAAAATGGAAACGTCTTTGAAGACATTTCATTATAATTACAAGGTCATCGGTTGGTATGATTCAGAAAACAAACTGACACTTTTGTAAGATGGAAACGAACTTACCTGATTCTGGGGCCATATTTGACTCGAGACTCGGATCGTCTGGTTGTGTAGAATGGCTTGTTCTCGTTGTGAGGTGATTACCTGCTCCCAGCTCCAGGTCTTCCAAGTATCCCGTCAGACTGTTGTATTGCATCCTTTTGTGTGGCATTCCCAGTCGACCACGACGAACGTCCCTGCAGGCTATTCTAGTGCTGCCGCAATATGAAAGCATCGACTTGTCCCCTTCCCTGTTCATGGAGTCGGGTTGCTCATTGCAGCTCCTGAAAACGTCATTCCACGACACGATTTCCAACTGGGAGCTCTGAGACGAAAATCCTGGTGTTATCTCAAACTTCAAGATGAACAGAGCTTCATCGTCCTTCCTAACCTTTGCGACGTATAGTAGGCGTCTGGTCATAATCGACGCCGGCACCAAAAGACAGAAGAAAACCGGCTCGACCCCAAGCTGGGTTCCATCAGAAGACCGTAATCTTTCTTCCCACGGTATTGATTTCTTTTCCTGGGTATGTATATCAACTCGCGCCTTTTCCAGGCTCTTTATGGCATCTCTGCCATGATGTCGCAGGTATCGAGAAGAGGTTCGTTGCCGTTCGCTGTCTCGTTTTGGCCGCATCATCGTGTCATTGCCCCTCGGCAAAGGTTTTGGTCGGTCAAAATTCGGTAGGGTACTGGTAAGTGCGTCTTCGATCGTGTAGGTATGCTGGGAGAAAATGCATGTTGGAAATGGAAAACCCCAAGTGTCAGCCCAACATCCCCAGGCACACCAGTTATGATTGGCAGCAGGTCCAGGGGAGGGACGCGAGTGTTACTTATGCAGACTAACGCAGTGGCTGTACAGAGACTCCAATCATGTCCTGCCACCCTGCAATCATGACCAAGATTGACATACGGGGGCTTTGTTCCATGACATGGTCTCCGCCCACAAATGTGGGCGAACAAAATGTGTGTTTACATGCAGCTCCAAGAGACTTGCTGATACCCAGGTGAAGCCTTTGACTTAGGTAGCTTAGGTAGATATCGAATGCCTGGATGTTTTGATACAAGGCGTTCAGCTACTGAGAACCTCACTGGCAATATCTACCAAGATAAGAGAAGGCTCATCCAATTTTCGCACCCGAATATACGCTTAGCTGTTGGGAGCTCAGTCTCAGCGCTCGGCGAAATTAAGCTACGATTTGGTGATTCACCGGGCATCAATTGTGATAGTCAGGATGGACTCGCGGAGATACTTCTGCTAAGTCATTTTCAACTCTCATGGGTCTTATCTGATACATGCATATTTATGCAGCATAAGCAATGACTTCGTTTCGCAGGCCTCGACTGAAAGGCAGACCCGAAGTCACCCATGCACGCCGTCTGAACCGCCCCAAGGCAGACAGTCTCATTGATACACTTCGCCTTTACCAAGCTCTCGTCCAACGACTGTGTGCAGGCGTTTTGCACTTTGCCTTCAATTGCGGGGCTTTGTGAAGTGTTGTGTTGTGTCGATCCTCAATTGGCCGTACACCTGCATCGCTTCATGCAGCATTTGATGCGGGACTGTTCTCCCATTGTCGGTCAAACTGCGCTAAACAATGCCTCAACGCCATAGTCTTCTGTTTGACAGGCTCGCCGGCCATGATGCGCTCGGCAAGAGGTAAAGGTTCGTGATACCAAGCTTGTAGTCTCAATGCGGCCAAATTTTGAGATCCTGAATTGCGACTTTGAGCGAGCTTTAGCTTCCGGATCATCTGAGTAAAATATCATCGACGACGAGAAAGCCTTACTTGGTGTGGTCAGAATTCTCTGGGGACGGTGCAATAGAGGTGGCTTTGCTACCAGGCATCTTGGCGGTATCCCAAGCCTCGCTGGTGGCGCGTGTCAGGTGTGAAGTCGTTAATCGATCACGATCTAATAAGCAAAGCATGTAAGGATTTGCCGGAACTTGCGTAAAACTTTGCAGAATAGTTGATAAAACATGTTCAAGATGCTGCAAGTTTCCACGGCTCAGTAGCACATTTTAATACTCCATTCTGTGGTAATTTTTGTCATGACGGTGTTCGCCCACAAATGTTAGACTACCAAAGTTCCGGTCGGGTTTGTGATGGTGTTTTTCACAGAGCTGCTACAAGACTTGGGAGGTGTGATATCTCGTCCAATGAGCCCTGCGCTGTAGCTCTTCGGCCGATCAGCCTGGGGATGGCGGGACCTGCTACAGATATTGACCAGTACCACCACATTTGTGCGTCTACTCAAGCAGGCAGGGGGATGGTGTGCCAGCCAGACAGCCTTATTACCCAGCTTGCAGACTGGATGGATTTGCGAACTGGCGAACCATCGGCTTTGCGTCATTCCTTTTCGGACTGTGTTTCTGCAAAATCTTTTGCGTAAGACAACTCGGAATAATCTCTATCTCTCCTCGTTATTACGGCGTCTCGAGGAAGCTTTCACCAGTACGTGTACCACGCCATCAAGTGCGCATGTTAGCAGTGCCCATATCGACATGGAACCCTGTGCTCCCGCTGCTCTCGTCCACCGACCCCCGCCGCCCGGCTCGTCCCAAACATCAGACAATCAGTCTCCTATCCCTCCTCATGGAGAACGCTATTACAGCCGCCCGTACACATCACATCTCGATAGGACGCCGTCTTCCAATTCAATATTGGGTGACAGTGATACTCCCCAAGGCGACAGTATCGCTATAGCTGCCGGCAATACGAACCTCACACCGAGCAGCCCAGGCTCAAATGATGTTGAAACCAGCAGCCTAGAAATGGCTTTACAAACGCGGAAAAGATCGATAAATTGAACGACAGGCCAATGCCGCGATTTTTACATGGCAAGACTTTCCTCGCAAATCGATCAAAGTCTAATTCCAAGGACAACACACTTTCCGACACGAATGCCGGCAGTGAAGCGACAGGTGGTGTCTGTCGCCCTTCATCTTCATCATCTGGGCGGTCGCTCCGGCTTCGGATATTCGCCGGCTTCAAGGATATTGCAGCCCGTTCAAGATCTCTGAGGCAATCCCAGCCAATTTCCACTCCGTCACAGTGGAAGCATATCCCTTCTTCCGAAGCGTCTAGTTCATCAAATCTTTTGCTATCCAGCTGCTACTTGACAGACACCAACCTCACGAGCTCGACTAGCCAGCGGTCCCCCAATCCTGCTTTCGACAGCAACGATTCCCATCTTTTGATTAAAGGCCCATCACCAGCCCTCGACTACATCGAGAAAAGAAACTGGCGGAAACATGATTTCGATGATCCAGTGTTGGCTTTTGTTGACCGGTTCAAGAATAAGCATTCGCGCCGTCGTCGCCGTCAAGGCCCGCCCACAGCGCAGCTAGCCGATGGGAGTAGTGACGGCGGAACCAAGTTCGAGGGCTCCCCATCTGGCGGAGCGAAGTCAGGCACCACTCCCGGCACCCGCGCGAAGAGGCCTAACATCGACGGCGGTGGAGACAACCCCGGAAATGACGAAGACGGAGATGATAATGACGGCCCATCACACAAACGATCAAAGCCCGATAAAGGAACTGACAACATTTTTGCATGCCCATACTTCAAACGCGATCCTACAAAAAACTGGGCGTGCGAAAAATTCCAGTTTATGACATGGGCACATGTCAAACAACACCTGAGGAGGAATCATGATTTAAAGGAGTATCAGTGTCCTCGGTGCGGCTTCCGCTACAAAACCCGGTACGCTTGTGACGAGCACATACGTTCATGCGAAGTATCGCACTGCATTTCACCAATTAGGCAAACAAACCTGGACAGCATTAGCGAAGAAGCCCAAAGGGCTATCTCGCAAATTCCTTCAAGGAAGCGAGACATGACAGACATCGACCGATGGAATAAAGCGTGGGAAATTCTCTTCGGCCCCATCCCTCAACCCGACACCCCATTCAAGAAGGACACCCCAACTGAATTGTTGGCTTATTTCAGAAAGCAACTATTGTCCCGTCCCCGCGCTCTGGATGACATTCTCATTGCGGAAAATACTGTCTCATCGATAGCCAATGTGGACAGAGTACTTTCCCTGGTTCTGAAGCATGTCACATCTGTGCCTGATGCACCGCAGAGATCTCCAATTCCAACAACAATGGACGACCCTCAGGAGAACATCGATGCCGCTAGCAGGACAAATCTACCCCAAATGTACCCCATCGCTGAGGCAATGCCAGAAGAAGATCACGGCCCAGTGCATGCGACGCTGGTCTCTGCCGCAGCCGGCGGTGACCCCGCATCCAGTTCCAGCCCTTTATTTATTTCCGAGAACGACTTGGCCAGCGAAGGGGAATTCTCTGATTTGTTATGCTGGAGAGATTATGAAGATAATATGGACTCAACGCTCGATGATACATTTGGTGGCATTTAATGAGACTGGTTTGGCAGCATCGGTTGACTGCCCAGCTAGCAACCTGCGGCAGCATTTCTCTGGAGCTTAGCTGTGTTACTGGCATCCGGACCTCTCTCTCTCCCTCCCTCCTTCTTCCCTTTTCTCATTCAGTCAAATTCTACTCCATAGGCGTACGGGGCTCCAAAAGTTTTGGTTTTGTCGTTTACTAAGCGAGGCGTGGATTCTAGCGGTCGATTCAGCGAATGCCACAGCTTCATCAACATTTCAGGTTGTTCAACATTTCCGGTCCTGTTTCCGTGTCAAGGGCAAATATCAAAACAATCTAGATAAATCGGTTCCTTTTACGTTTTTCTTGCAACCGATGTTGACTCCATGTGATGTTCCATTCTTATCAGGCAATGGTTTACGCTGGCCCAACAAACCTTTGGCCTATGCTGCATGCAAATGAAAGACAACGCTGTCCATTGCATATTGCAATATCTGCAGAATGGATGTTGGTTAAAGCTGGTCACCAAGCCGTGCACTTTTACCAGCAGCTTTAGACCTTTGCCACCATAATATGATATATCCAGCAGATCTGATCAAATGACACGGGGCGAAACCTATTCTGAGCATGCTATTAGGCCGTCGAAAATTTTGAAATCTTCAAGATCCTTCTTCTGAGAGTAGTAATCCCAGTCAGTATAAGTTGTTGTCTGAGAGGAAAGGGTTTAGGGCTCAACGAGATATTCCCACGCAAGTCTTCCCACACTCACGTTGGAATGGGTAGAGTTTGTGAAGGTTCCTTTGTTGTTCATATAACCTAGTCTTATAATCTGTTGAATATCTCATCTCATATGGTTCGTATGAGCCGGCCAGTTTGTGAGTATGAAAGGTCTATGTGATAACCAAACGTTTCTGGTGATATTGCCAAATGGTTGACTGCCATTGTCTTCCTGTTGCATATATGCAATGAAGAGCAAAGTAAGGTCCATAAAGCTTGGGCTACTACAACTACCAACCAACAGAATACATACTGAGACGTTTGGCATTCAAAGTTCGACTTACATAGAATAACCATACCAAGACGGATCTAAGTTTGAATTCGTGCTGCTCATCAGTAGCTTATTTTTCGTTTATGCATTTAAAAATACAGCTGTTTTATTTAGATATTATTATAAACTATAATATATATATAGTATCTATGTAAATAAAACAGCTTAATTCCTTCCAAATTAGAGTCTAATATAAAGGGTCTTTTAAGGATGTAAGTGTTACGACCCGTTATGCATGGATAACAGTTAACCGACCCACTTGGGCGTCGGGCGGCTAGGACAGGACATTTGTACTGCAGGATCACGGGAACAACAGGGACTCACTCGGAACGGAAGAACTATAGTACAGGTCACGTG